>NC_080664.1:610481-691664 GCF_027579445.1 Ammospiza nelsoni
CAATATATTCAGTATATACAGTATATTCAATATATTTAGTATATTCAGTATATTCCATATATCCAGTATATTCCATATATTCAGTATATTCTATATATTCAGTATATTCTGTATATTCAATATAGTCAATATATTCGGTATTTTCAATATATTCCATATATCCAATATATTCAGTGTATTCTGTATATTCAGCATATTCCATACATTCAGTATATTCCATATATTCAGTATATGGAATATATTCAGTACATTCCATACATTCAGCATATTCCATACATTCAGTATATTCTATATATTCAGTATATTCCATACATTCAGTATATTCCATATATTTGGTATATGGAATATATTCAGTATATTCCATATATTCAGCATATGCCATATATTGCGCACACTCGGTTCCAGGCCCTGGCGCTGCCCCGGGCAGCAGGAGTGGCGGCGCAGGTTCACTGAGAGGGAAGCTCCTGCAGGAGGATGCCCAGGAGAGCCTGGAGCCCCCAGCCTGGCCCCTGCTGGGTTCCTGGGGGGCTCTGGGGCCGGTTTACGAGGGGGGAGACGGAGCCGCACGTGGGGAAAGCTCCCGAGGCAGCCCCAGCTCCAGAGCTGTGCTCTGGGTGCCTTAATGAGCCAGACCAAGGTTTAATGTCCTGATTAATGAGGTGGAGCTGTCCCACTGCACAGAGCTGGGAACAGCTCCCAGCACCAACACCAGTGCCCCAATTCCCCCTAACCTGAACGTTTAATTCCCATCTCCCCCAAACCCGAGGGTTTAATTACCAAATTCCCCCTAACCTGAACGTTTAATTCCCATCTCCCCCAAACCTGAGGGTTTAATTCCCAAATTCCCCCTAACCTGAACGTTTAATTCCCATCTCCCCCAAACCCGAGGGTTTAATTACCAAATTCCCCCTAACCTGAACGTTTAATTCCCATCTCCCCCAAACCTGAGGGTTTAATTCCCAAATTCCCCCTAACCTGAACGTTTAATTCCCATCTCCCCCAAACCTGAGGGTTTAATTCCCAAATTCCCCCTAACCTGAAGGTTTAATTCCCAATTCCCCCAAACTTGAAAGTTTCATTCCCCAGTTTTCCCCAAACCTGAAGGTTTAATTCCCAATTCCCCCTAAGCTGAAGGTTTAATTCTGAGCTCCCAATTCCAACAGCAGACCACAAATCCGCCCTAACCTGAAGGTTTAATTCCCCCAGACCTCAAGGTTTAATTCCCCAATCTCCCCAAACCTGAACATTTAATTCCCTAACTAACGAGGTGGAGCTGGTGGAACAGCCCCAGTCTCAGCTCTCAGCCCCCGGAGTGGCTGGAATTGAGAGCCTTGGGGTGATCAGCAGCACCCAGAACTGAGAGCTCTGGGGTGACAGCACTGGGAATTCAGAGATTTGAGGCGATCGGCAGAATCGAGAGGTTTGGGGGTGACAGAGAGCGCCTGGATTGATCTCAGCAGGGAATCCCGGCTGCCAGGGCCGTTCTGGGGGCAGGCACAGCCGCAGCTCCCGCTGCCCCGCTGCCGGCCCGTTCCCAGCCCGGCCCGGGGAATCTCTGTCCGCCCGTCCCCGCGGCGGCCCCGGGCACCCGAGCCGGCGGGAGCCGCGGCCGCGCCAGCCCGGCTCGGAGCGGGAGAGCCCCCGGACAGAAACATCCATCCCCCCGCAGCCCTGGCCACGCAAACGGGTTTGCAGCCCCGCCGAGCCCGCGGCGCGCACGGAGCTGCCCGGGGATGGAGGGGCTGCCCTGCCCGGCGGCTGATCCTGCGCGGCAACGGGAACGGGAAATGGGCGGAAAATGGGGGAAAATGGGGGGGAAAACGGGGGGGGAAAACGGGGGGGGGAAGGGGGGGAAATGGGGAAAAGGGGGGGGGGGGAAATGGGGAGGGGGAAAGGGGAAAAATGGGAGAGAAAAAGGGAAAAATGGGGGGAAAAGGGAAAGAGAAAAGGAGGGGGAAAGGGAGGGAAAAATGGGGGGAAAAAGGAGGGAAAAGGCAGAGGGAAATGGAGGGGGAAAAGGGAGGGAAAAATGGGGGGGAAAAAGGAGGGGGAAATGGGGAGAAAGGGAAAGAAAAAAGGAGGGGGAAATGGGGGGAAAAAGGAGAGGAAAAAGGAGGGAAAAGGGAGGGAAAAATGGGGGGGAAAAAAGAGGAAAAATGGGGGGGAAGGGAAAGAGGAAAGGAGGGGAAAAGGAGGAGAAAATGGGGAAAAAAAGGGGGGGGGAAAGGAGGAGGGAAAAAGGAGGGAAAAAGGAGAAGAAAGGGAGGAAAAAGGAGGAAAGAAAGTAGGGAAAAAGGAGGAAAAAAAAGAAGAAAAAAGGAGGGAAAATGGAGGAAAAGGGGAGAAAAAGGGGGGAAATAGAGAAGGAAAAAAGAAGGAAAAAGGGAAAAAAGAAAAAAGGGAAGAAAAGAGAGGGGAAAAAACGAGGAAAAAAAGGAGGAAAAAGGAGGGAAAAGGCAGAAAAAATTAAGAAAAAAGGAAGAAAAAAAGGAAAAAAAGTAGGAAAAAAATGGAGGGAAAAAGGGGCTTAGGGCACAAAAGATGGGGCTGGTGTCAGCTACAGAGGGAAGGAAGCAGCTGCGGGGGGAAATCATCAAGTCACCCCAGGACATTCCCCGATCCCATCCCAGCCCTGCTGTCCCATGCCATGCCATGCCATGCCATGCCGTCCCTGGATGCCCAATTCCATCCCAGCCCAGCCCTGCCCTGCTCTGAAGGACGTCCTGGGAGCAGCAGCCCCGAGGTCAGGCTGGATCCCCATGAATCACCCGCTCGGAATTGCCAGGATTCCAGCATTTCCATATTCACATGAGGAATTGTCGGAATTACCCATAAGCAGCAGGCTGGAACAGCCAGAGGAGGAAGCAGCCACCTTTATATGTCATTTGTGGGAGATTGTGGGAGATTAAATTTAAATACATTGTTGTTTGCCTTAATTGCTTGTTTGAAGCCGATTTTAGGGCTGCGTGATTGAAGGGCTCACACCATTAAGTGCTCAAACACAGCTAATACATTTTATAAATGGCCTGCGCAATTTCACAGGCAAAGAAGTTTCAGATAAAAAGCAGCCTCCCAAAAAAAAAAAAAAAAAAAAAAGGCAAAAGGAGGAAGTTCACCTGCAAGGGGGAATCTGGGTGAGGCTCGTGCCACAATGAGCAGAAAGCTGGGAAACCTTAAATATGTGATTTTAAACCAGTAGGAATTCCACGATCCCCCAGTGTCCAGCAGGAATCCCATTAAACCAGCAGGAATTCAATCATGCCCCAGTGTCCAGCAGATCCCATTAAACCAGCAGCAATTCCACGATCCCCCAGTATCCAGCAGGAATCCCATTAAACCAGCAGCAATTCCATCATCCCCCAGTTCCCCCAGTACCAACTGCCAGGGACCCCTGAGCTCAGCTTTGGGACATTTTCCCCATAAACAGAAGGAAAAGGGGATGGAGCAGAGTTTTCCCCAGACATGGAAGGAAAAGGGGATGGGAAGGAGAGGCTGGAGGAGGAGCAGGAATTCCCGCAGGGCACGGAAGGAGCCCATCCCAAAATAGCGTTCTGGGGACCAGCTCCGTCACCTGTCACATTCCCAGCTGCTCCAGAGGGGAACGGGGAGGCTCCGGCCCTGCAGGGCCCTGGGTTTATCCCTGGGAGCAGGACGGGGCCACAGCAACAGCCCCAGCTGAGCCACGAGGACCCCCCGTTCCCAAAGCAGGATTTAACTGATCCCCCCGTTCCCAAAGCTGGATTTAACCGATCCCACCTTTCCCAAAGGAGGATTTAAGTGATCCCCCCGTTCCCAAAGCGGGATCCAGCTGATCCTGGAGGATCCCCCTGTTTGCACCCCGCAGATCCCGGGGCTGCTTTTCCCCTGGGATCCCCTGGAGCAGCAGCTCGGAGCGCTCTGGCTCAGGGATGAACCCGCCACAGTCCCGTTAAACCAAAATCCCATTAAATCCCAAAGCCAAACCAGCCAAAATCCCACGGGACCAAACCCTGACCCCAAAGACAAAACAGCCAAAATTCCACTAGACCAAATCCTGACCCCAAAGCAGCCAAAATCCCATGAGACCAAATCCCAAAGCAGCCAAAATCCCCTGAGACTAAACCCCAGAGCAGCCACAATCCCACCGAGCAGCCCCCAGACCCCAGAGCAGCCCCCAGGGCCGTACCTGTCCGCAGCCCGGGGCGCTGCACACGAAGGGCCGGTCGTCACCCATCCTGCACGGCCTGGGGAGCAGAGAAGGGACAGAAATCTTTAAATGGCCCCAGAAAGCCCCACAGCACCCACGGGAGCCGCCCCTCTGCTGGGACGGAATTATCCTGGCCCGGGTTTAGGATTTGGGAGGGACGGGGTGGGTTTTTGGGATTTTACAGCTGGAAGGGAACCTGGGAAGGTGTGGGAGCTTCCCTGGGCGCCTGCAGCACCCATGGGTGTCACCTCCCGAGGTGGGGACAGCAGCACAGCCCCCCCAGCACGGCCCCACCCGTCCCCGCTCCTTTTCCCCACAAACAGAAGGAAAAAGGGATGGGAGCAGAGTTTTCCCCACAAACAGAAGGAAAAAGGGATGGGAGCAGAGTTTTCCTCACAAACAGAAGGAGAAGGGGATGGGAGCAGAGTTTTCCCCACAAACAGAAGGCAAAGGGATGTTCTGGGGTGAGGGAACACCCTGGGACCCCCATGGAATCTCAGAGCCAGCCCAGGGGTCCCCCCAGCACAAACAAACCAGCAGGGACAGAGAAAATGCACAGAAAACAAAGTGCGAGCGAACAGCCGTCCAATAAATCCACGGCCTCTCTCTGCACCGGTTATATTTTCAATGGGAGAGAACTAAAATTTGTCATTTAATTAATTAAGGGATTATAGGAGTGGTGCTCCGTTTTACAAGGCAATAATCGGGCTCCCCAGTGGGTAAACTACAAGGCTGATGGCAGGGGCAGTTTATCACGGATTACAGCCAAGGATAACAAAACACTCTCTCCTATTATGCTACAAGTGAAGCTGCTCTCATTAATAAAAAATAAGAGTAAATAAAGCAAAACCCTCCCCCCCAGACTCAAACTGGGGAAGGACGGCTCCCTCCTCCACACACCGATGTTTTAGAGCAGGATTTCAGAGAGATGCGATAAAGCAATGCTGTTTGCTCGGGGCTGGGCTGGGGCCGCAGGGCTTGCACTGGCAGCCCCCAGGGTCGGTATTTTTAGGAGCTGTGCGAGAAAGGAGCTCCAGGAATGCGGCGGGGACAGCGGGAAGGGATCAGCGAGCTGCTGGAAACGAACAGAGCCGCCGATTCCCTGCTGCAGGAGGGGAATCCCTCCCCACAGCCACGGCACGGTGGGGAGAGGAGCTGTGACCCCACCAGGCAGGGACGCTGGGCTGGCTCTGGGGCTGCATTTACCGAGCTGAGATCCCACAAGGCAGAGCCCCAGAGCTGGGCTGGGTTCGGGGCTGGGTTTGGGGCTGGGTTTGGGGCTGGGTTTACACACCCAAACCAACACGGCAGGATGGGACAGGAGCTGTGATTCCCCCAGAGCTGGGCTGGGTTTGGGGCTGGGTTTGGGGCTGGGTTTGGGGCTGGGTTTGGGGCTGGATTTGGGGCTGGATTTACACACCCAAACCAACACAGCAGGCTGAGGAGAGGAGCTGTGATTTCCCAGAGCTGGGCTGGGTTTGGGGCTGGGTTTGGGGCTGGGTTTGGGGCTGGGTTTGGGGCTGGATTTGGGGCTGGATTTACACACCCAAACCAACACAGCAGGCTGAGGAGAGGAGCTGTGATTTCCCAGAGCTGGGCTGGGTTTGGGGCTGGGTCTGGGACTGGGTTTGGGGCTGGGTTTGGGGCTGGGTTTGGGGCTGGATTTACACACCCAAACCAACACGGCAGGATGGGACAGGAGCTGTGATTTCCCAGAGCTGGGCTGGGTTTGGGGCTGGGTTTACACAGCCAGACCCCGGGCGCTGTGCGGACAGCAATGGGGATAAATGTCCCTGTCACTGACGGCGATGGGGATGGATGTCCCTGTCACCGGCAGCAATGGGGATGAATGTCCCTGTCACCAGGGGCTGGCAGCCAGAGCCCGGCCCAGGGGGAACAAAGGCACCCAAACACAGCAACGGGCCCAGGAATCCCGAAAGGGACACGGCAGATGGCAGAGCAGGGACAGCAGCAAGGACAAACCCTGCCCAGGCCGGGAGGGGACACCGGAGCTGTGCATGGATCCGGCTGATCCCGGAGGATCCCCCGCTCCCAAATGATGCCACCATTCCCAAAGCAGGATTTAACTGATCCCACCGTTCCCAAAGCAGGATTTAACTGATCCCCCCATTCCCAAAGCAGGATTTAACTGATCCCACCGTTCCCAAAGCAGGATTTAACTGATCCCACCATTCCCAAAGCTGGATCCAGCTGATCCCCCCGTTCCCAAACCAGGATTTAACTGATCCCACCATTCCCAAAGCAGGATTTAACTGATCCCACCATTCCCAAAGCTGGATCCAGCTGATCCCCCCGTTCCCAAACCAGGATTTAACTGATCCCACCGTTCCCAAAGCAGGATTTAATTGATCCCACCGTTCCCAAAACTGGATTTAACTGATCTCCCAATCCCCAAAGCAGGATTTAACTGATCCTCCCGTTCCCAAAGCTGGATCCAGCTGATCCCACCGTTCCCAAAGGAGGATTTAACTGATCCTGGAGGATCCCCCATTCCCAAAGCAGGACCCAGCTGCCTCAGGAGGATCCCTCCTGTTCCCAAAGCAGGATTTAACTGATCCCACCGTTCCCAAAGCAGGATTTAACTGATCCTCCCGTTCCCAAAGCAGAATCCAGCTGATCCCCCCGTTCCAAAGCAGGACCCAGCCGCCCCTGGCTGCGCAGCACGCACAGGACACACACACACACACACACGCGTGCTCAGATTTATGTCACGTTTAGCTGGGATAAATTCCCTCCATAAATCCTGTGCTCGCGAAGAGGCCGAGGCAGGAGCTGGCAGGGGCTGGGAGCTCTCTCCTGGCAGCCCTGGCATGGCATTGGCACTGCTGGGGTGGCATTGGCATGCTCTGGGAACAGGGAAAGGCAGATCAGTCTGGGGGAGCTCCAGGGGGATGTTTTTCTCCCTAAGGATTTGGGGTTTCTCCCAAGAAATTGGGGATTTCTCCCCAGGGATTTGGGGATTTCTCCCCCAGGGATTTGGGGATTTCTCCCCCAGGATTTGGGGTTTCTCACCCAGGGATTTAGGGATTTCTCCCCCAGGAATTTGGGGATTTCTCCTTCACTGCAAACCACGCTGTGGCTGCTGCAGCGCCTCGATCCCCGTGAGAAACGCCACCAAACAGCGAAAATCACCTTTCCTTCACCCTCAGCCTGGGACACAAGGAACTCCCTGGAGCTCGGCCCTGCTGAATGCCGGCACGGAGCTGGAAATGCTCTAAAAATAAAGTTCTATTGTTGTCCTGGCACGTGACATTCCCGCTGTGGGAATGCTGGTGCCCAGGGATTGCAGCTGGGCACTGCGGGATGGGCAGGAGCCGCTGGGAACGAGCTGGGATTGAGCTGGGATTGAGCTGGGAATGAGCTGGGATTGAGCTGGGATTGAGCTGGGAATGAGCTGGGAACGAGCTGGGATTGTACTGGGAATTGTACTGGAAATGCACTGGGAATTGAGCTGGGAATTGCACTAGGAATGCAACAGAATTGCACTAGGATTGTACTGGGAATGAGCTGGGAATGCACTGGGAATTGCACTGGGAGTGCTGCAGGCCCCAAAAAATACTCGGGGGGATGCAGGCACTGTTCTGAGCCAGCAGGGATCCCTCTCCAGCACAGCTCTGGGCTATGCCCGTAAACCACGAGAATAAACTCCACATTAACGTGACCACACAATCAAAGCTGAGGGCTGCACCAACCATGAACCAAACCCAGCAGGGCTGCGAGAGCCGCCTCCCAAAAACGGGCTGGGCCTGAGGAGGCACAAAACGGGCTGGGTTAATTATCAGAGTCCAGGAGCGCCAGCCCAGCTCCATGGGGTTAACTCGGAGCCCACTGAGTGCCAGGCCAGCCCAGCTTGGTGGGGTTAACTCTTGGCCAGGGCAGCCCCGCTCCATGGGGTGAATTCACCCCCAGCTCCATGGAGTTAACTCTTGGCCAGCCCAGCCCAGCTCCATGGGGCTAATTCATCCCCAGCTCCATGGGGTTAACTCTTGGCCAGCCCAGCCCAGCTCCATGGGGTTAATTCATCCCCAGCTCCATGGGGTTAACTCTTGGCCAGCCCAGCCCAGCTCCATGGGGCTAATTCATCCCCAGCTCCATGGGGTTAACTCTTGGCCAGCCCAGCCCAGCTCCATGGGGCTAATTCATCCCCAGCTCCATGGGGTTAACTCTTGGCCAGCCCAGCCCAGCTCGGTGGGGTTAATTCATCCCCAGCTCCATGGGGTTAACTCTTGGCCCAGCCCCGCTCCTCTCCTCAGGGCGGCCGTGCCAGCCCGGGAGCCGTGCCAGCAGCACAAACAAACCCATTCAAACACAAACGGCGCTCCGGGCACCGGCCCAGCCCCGAGCACGGCCAGGGGGAGAGCACCGAGAGCCACAATAAACCGGATTATTATGGATGGCTGCGGCTCGGCGCTGGAGCGGCCTCCGGGAGAACACACAAACCCCAGGGCCAGCCCTGGATCGCGCTGGGGGAGCAGCGGCGAGGGGAGGCGGCCCGGCTGCCATTAACAGCCCGCGAGGAGGAAGCGCAGGGCTGTGTCCCAAGCTGTGTCCCAGGCTGTGCCCTCGGGCTGTGTCCCCCAGTCTGTGCCCCTGGACTGCCCCCAACACTGTCCCCAAGCTGTGCCCTCGGGCTGTGTCCCCCGGGCTGTGCCCCTGGACTGCCCCCAACACTGTCCCCAGGCTGTGCCCCCGGTGTGTGCCCCCAGGCTGTGCCCCTGGCCTGTCCCTGTCCCCTGGCTCTCCAGAAGCTCGGAGGTTTCCCCTGAACGCTCGAGGCAGGAAGCAGAGTGCTCCGAGGCCGGTCAGGAAAGGCTCTCGTGGTTTTCCTGAGGGCAGTCGTGGCCAGCGCTGAGCTTCCCGAGGCTGGGACGGGCTGGGGTCAGCAGGGCCTCCTGAGAGGGCAGGGACAGGGCCCGGTGTCCCCATCCCCAGCCTGAGGGTGACTGTGAGCACCGTGACCCACCCTCACGTGAGGGAACAACAACAGCTCCAGCTGTTCCTGCAGAAAACCGAGGGAAAAGCGGGAGTGGGGTCCCACCTGCTTTGGGAGGCCAGGCTGGCACCTCATCCTCATCCTCCATCCTCATCCTCATCCTCATCCCTGCTGCTGTGAGACCTCGGGACGAGCCGGAGCTGTGGGCACCGGCCCAGGGCTGCTCCCGCCCCTCAGAACAATCAGAACAATCTCGAGTTCCACACACCGGGCCCAGGGCTGCTCCTGCTCCTGTCCCTGCCCACACCGGGCCCAGGGCTGCTCCTGCCCCTGCCCACACCCGGCCAGGGCTGCTCCTGCCCCTCAGAACAATCAGAACAATCCCGAGTTCCACACACCGGGCCCAGGGCTGCTCCTGCCCCTCAGAACAATTCCAAGTTCCACACACCGGGCCCGAGGCCGCTCCTGCTCCTGCCCACACCCGGCCAGGGCCGCTCCTGCCCCTCGGGGCGCCCGCAGCTCTCGCTGCCTCTCCCCGCCCGGATCCACCCATGGAAATTGCGAAACCCTTTCAGTTTTGCAGGGAGAGGCCCCCCCAGGGCGGCTCTTGGGCCCAAACTCCGACTCTGGAACTATTTTGGGGTGTGAGGGAAGGAGGGAGAGTGTTTGCTTTGCAACCAGAAAGCTGCGAGAGCTTAAAACTGTCGGGTGGGAAAGCAGGCCAAGAGCCCGGGCCTAAAACCTGCTCTGGAGGCACAACACCCTCACGCTTCGCGGGCCTGACAAAGCAAAGCAAACCCAACTGTATAAACTGGAATATTGGCAGGGAACCCGCTGGAAACCAATGCCCCCCAGCCACAGCGTGTTTAACCAGAAACCTCAGCCAAGCCCCAGCACTCCCTCGGGCTGGGCCTTTCTGGGTGTTCAGGCCCCGAGAGCATCCCCAAAAAGCCAAAACCCCATTGCCTCAGGATGTCGGGGATGTGCAAACCCTCATTGCTGGCTGGGAAGTGCCTCAGAACAGCTTGGGGCAGCCCATTGCTGTCAGAGGTCTCACCTGGCCCTCAGGTGAGCCCACGGAGGGTCCCGGAGCTCCCCAGGAGCAGAGGGTCTGATGTGGGGAGGGACAGGGGCATTGTCACCATGCTGTCACCCCAAAGCAAAGCCAGACACCGACCTGGCCTCGGCCAGAGCACCTGGACAGGGATTAGGGAGCGTCTGGGCCCTGTCTGGGGGCAGCGGGTGGCTCTGGGGCCTGCGGAGCCAAAGGGAGTCCCTGAGGCTGGAGCGGCCTCCAGGAGCTCCGAGTGCCTGCCAGGAGCTCCGAGCCACCTCTGGGAGCTCCGAGACACCTCCAGGAGCTCTGAACCACCTCCGGGAGCTCTGAGACACCTCCGGGAGCTCTGAGCCACCTCCAGGAGCTCTGAGACACCTCCGGGAGCTCTGAGACACCTCCGGGAGCTCCAAGACACCTCTGGGAGCTCTGAGCCACCTCCGGGAGCTCGGAGACACCTCCGGGAGCTCCCAGCCCTGTCAGACCCGGAGCTCCGGCTGTCCCCAGGGCAGGCCCTCTGCCTGACCCCGGCACAACGCACACCCACAGCCCAGACTGCTGCAGGAGAAGGAAGGTTTCCTCCCCAAATTGCCACAGGAGAAGGTTTGCTCCCCAAATTGCCGCAGGAGAAGGAAGGTTTCCTCCCCAAATTGCCAAAGGAGAAGGTTTCCTCCCCAAATTGCCGCAGGAGAAGGAAGGTTTCCTCCCCAGATTAGCGCAGGAGAATGAAGGTTTCCTCCCCACATTGCAGGAGAAGGTTTCCTCCCCACATTGCAGGAGAATGAAGGTTTCCTCCCCACATTGCAGGAGAAGGTTTCCTCCCCACATTGCAGGAGAATGAAGGTTTCCTCCCCACATTGCAGGAGAAGGTTTCCTCCCCAGACTGCTGCAGGAGAAGGACGGTTTCCTCCCCACATTGCAGGAGAAGGTTTCCTCCCCACATTGCAGGAGAAGGTTTCCTCCCCGAGCAGCGATTCGTTTCCCGGCAGGATCCGGGGTGGCCTCGGCGCGGGCGATCCATCTCGGCGCTGCTGAGATCTACGGCAGCGCGGGGCAATAATTCAGCTTTAGGGCAGGAAGGGGAGGCCCGGCAGAGCGCGGCTCCCGCCCGGCCCCGCAATTACAGCGCGGCCTCGCACGGAGCAGTATTTTACCTCGGAAATGCCTGAGTGACCCAGAAACCCGAGTCCCATTTCCTGAAATTATTTCACCACTTCAGAGCCCTTGTTTCAATGAAAGCTGCTGCAAACGAGGCACGAGAGCCCCGAGCTGAGCTGGAACAGATTTTCCCTGCCCGACGTGCATGTGGGGATGGTTTGAAGGGAAGAGCAAAGTCAGGGCTGGTGAGAATGAGCACCTGGATAAGAACCCTGCCATGAACCCCAGTAACGGAGCCAGGGCACACAGGGAGCCCAAAATGACACAAAAACCCTGCCATGAACCCCAATAACGGAGCCAGGGCACACAGGGAGCCCAAAATGACACAAAAACCCTGCCATGAACCCCAGTAATGGAGCCAGGGCACACAGGGAGCCCCCAAAGTGACTAAAATATTCTGTCCCCCCTGTTATTATCCCATCCCACCTGGGCACTTCCCTCTATTCGGCTTTTGGAGGCTTTCAGGGTGCCAATGTTTGATGCACGAGCCCTGAAAATCCGAGGGGAGACAGAAACGCTCCAGGCAGAAGGGATTGCAGAAAAGGGGCTTGCAGAAAAGGGGCTTGCAGAGGGGTCTGCAGAAAGCCCAGGTGCTGCATCCATGGCTTGAGCTGTGCTCTGGTGGGCAGCAAAGCCCCCGTTCCCCCACAGAATCTCACAACTCCAAGTGAACTTTATGGGATGGAGCACCAGCACCCTAAAGGAGTCCTGAGCGTTTTGGGGACAGGGAGACGCCAGAAAAAAAGAGAAAATAAAGGAAAGGTGAGGGACAAGGATGGGGAGCACCCCTTGGGAATCCCTCAGCACCTCCAAGCTGTCCTGGCTGCAGCACAGCTCGTGCTGAACAAGGGGGGAAAAGCAGTTTGGGAAATCTGGCCTCGATGCGCAGGGCCAGGAATGGGAACAGAAGGGGAAAGAAACAGAAAGGGAAAGAAAAAGAAGGGGAGAGAAAGAGAAGGGGAGAGAAAGAGAAGGGGGGAGAAAGAGAAGGGGAGAGAAAGAGAAGGGAAGGAAAGAGAAGGGAAGGAGAAAGAAGGGAAGGAAAGAGAAGGGAAGGAAAGAGAAGGGAAGGAGATAGAAGGGAAGGAAAGAGAAGGCCCCAAGCAAGTGCGAGGATAAATAAACCCAAAGAGGCGCAGCAGCCTCGCGTGGGACGCGGCAGAAAGGAGCCCACAGCCAGAGCGAGGCAGAGCTGCTGCCCTGACACACAGAGCCACACGCGGGCACCTGCCCAGGTGTGCTCAGCGCCCCGGCAGCACCTGGCCCGGCACAGGGACCTGCCGGGAAACGGGGAGAGCCCCGGGAATGAGGAACCCCGAGAAAGCAGAAACAAAACAGAAACAAAGCGCGTCAGAGAGCCCGGGCACAGCGAAAGAGGAATCTCAGAGGGAGTCTGGCATCCCCAGAGTTTGTGAGAGCCTGCTCCTGCTCCCAGAGACCCCAGGGCTCCGGGCACGGCCCAGGGATGCAGGAAAACACACACAAATCCCGGGAAAAGGCTGGAATTCCTGGTGGACACAACCCACTGGGGATCTCCACAGCTCAGGACCTTCAGGGCACCCGAATTCACAGGAAAAGAGGTGGTTTTGGGTTCCCAAAGCAGGCAGGGCTGTGGGAGAGCGCCTGCCCAGTGAAACCCCATCCAACCCAGAGCAGCAGGACCAAAACCCTTCCCTGAGCGGTGCTGAGCCCGCTGGGGATGGAGCTGGCGCAGGGCTGGGCCCAGGAGCTGAAACGAGCAGGGATGGGACCCCTCCTCAGGGAAGGGACCCCTCCTCAGGGATGGGAACACTCCTCAGATATGGGACCCCTTTTCAGATAGCAGGGATGGGACCCTCCTCAGGGATGGGACCCCTCCTCAGGGAAGGGACCCCTTTTCAGATAGCAGGGATGGGACCCTCCTCCGGGATGGGACCCCGCTGCCCTGAGCCCCCTGCCCACCCTGCACCTGTAGTTCACTGGCGTGCAGGTGAGCCCCCAGCCCAGCCCTCAATCCCCCCGATGGAGAACAAGCTCCTCAACCCCCAATTGCTGATATGGAGGAAGAGCCCCCAGCCCCTGCTGCTGCTGCTCCCTTCCCCAGCGCCAGGGCAGGCACCGACCGCAGCTGCCCAAACACTGCCCGGCCCCTCCCCATTCCCCGGGAGGATGGAGCCCCGATGCTGCCCTCAGCCCCTCACAGACCCTGCCCCATTCTCTCAGCCCGGTGCCCCCTCCCCATTCCGGGGCTCCCCCCGGCACCGCCCGGGCCCCTCGCTGCTCCTCGGCCCCGCCCCAGAGGCGGGGCTTGGCCGCATAGCGGCGCCCCCCTCGCCCGCCATTGGCCGCCGCTCCCGCCGCTCAGGGGCGGCGCGCGTTGCGATTGGCCGCGGCGCGCTGCCACTCAGCGCGGGGGCGGGGCGGGCGGAGCCGCCGCCGCACGAAAACTCGGGGAGAGTTGTGGGGGGAGGGGCCGGCCGGGGCTCCCGCCGCCCCCGGAGCTGCCCCGGCGCCGCCGCCGCCGCCGCGGAAGCGCTCGGTACGGCCCCGCTCCCGCCGGGCCGGCGCCGCCGTTACCTGAGGGAGCCGGGCCGGGTCCTCGCGCTGGCGCCGCTCGCGCTGGGGCTCCCCCCGCCCCGCGCGCCAGGCTCTCGCGAGACCCGCGCGGGGGTAACGGCGCGGCGGCCAATGGGACGCGCCGGGGGCGGGGTCTCGGCGGGGAAGGGGCGTGGTTCTCACACACGGTGGGCGTGGCCAGCGATAGGCCCCGCCCTGGAGGCCCCGCGGGGACCGCGACACGTGGGGAGAGGGGACAGACCCGGGACAGAGCCGGGACAGAGCCGGGATAGCCTGGGACAGACCGGGACAGAGCCACGACAGAGCCGGGATAGCCTGGGACAGACCGGGACAGAGCCGGGATACAGCCGGGACAGACCCGGGACAGACCAGGATAGCCTGGGACAGACCGGGACAGAGCCGGGATAGCCTGGGACAGACCGGGACAGAGCCGGGACAGACCCGGGATAGCCTGGGACAGACCGGGACAGACCCGGGATACAGCCGGGACAGACCCGGGACAGACCGGGATAGACCCGGGACAGACCGGGATAGCCTGGGACAGACCGGGACAGAGCCGGGATAGCCTGGGACAGACCGGGACAGACCCGGGATACAGCCGGGACAGACCGGGATAGCCTGGGACAGACCGGGATAGACCCGGGACAGACCCGGGACAGACCGGGATAGCCTGGGACAGACCGGGACAGACCCGGGACACCCCGGGTCACAGGCACCCCCCGAATCCCGGGCCCGGGCCTCTGGCACACCCCAAAGCCCGGAGGACACGGCTGGCACTGTCCCCCCAGCACCGGGGACACCCCAAAGGCAGGACAGGGCTGGCAGAGAGGTGACACTGCCAGGGCCACCAAGGAGACACGAGCAGCTCCGACTGTCACCGAACCGTGTTTATTTATTGCCGTCCGTGCCGCTGTCACATGGCGAGGAGGATGAGGAAGGCCACCGTGAGGCAGAAGAGCCCCGTGGCCTCGGACAGGCCGAAGCCCAGGATGGCGCAGGAGAAGAGCTGCTGCTTCAGAGAGGGGTTCCTGGGGGGCACGGCCACCTCGGTCCCTGTCACCTCACAGGGACCTGTCACCCCCAGAGCCCTCGTCCCCTTCATAACCCCCCGTCCGTCCCCACCCACGGGGCCGAGGCTCGGGGGTCACGCAGGGCGGGGCACACACGGGAGGGCCAGGGCGTGCCGCTGCCAACCAAGGGTCCCCTCACGGCGGCGGCACCGCGGGCACAGGGACGGAGGCGCCGCTGCAGGTGTCACCCGCGGTGGGGCAGCGGAGCTCCCGGGCCGAGACGGGCCCCGGGGGTGTCGGGCACACCTGGGGGGCTCTCGGTGTCCCGGGGGCTCTCGGTGTCCCCTCACGCTCTGTCCCCGCCCCTCTCCGTCGCCCCCGCTCTCACCGGGCTCCGCCGGGCATGTCGCGGCCTCTCCGTGTGCGCATGCGCGGCCGGCGGTATGGTGCGGCGCCCCCTGCCGGACGGGAGGAATCGGAGCGGCGCGGGGGAGGCGGGGCCTGGAGCGGGGTGGGCGGGGCCAGGCCGCGCGCGCCCTCTGGCGGGGAAAACGGGGGAGCGCAGGTGTGCGCACCTGGGGAGACACGTGACACGTGACACGTGAGCGGCTGTGTGTGACACCTGTGTGTGTGTGTGTGTGTGTGTGTGTGTGTGTGCGTGTGTGACACCGTGTCCCCTCCGTGTCCCCCCCGTGTCACCGGGGTGACACAGGCAGGTGAACAGTGTCACCCCCGGGTGCTGCGTCCCCCTCCTGGGCGCAGTGTCCCCCCTCAGGTCTATGTCCCCCCCATATGGTGTGTCCCCCGCCTTGGGGACACTGCCACCCCCCTGTCCTGTGTCACCCCCCCTTGGGGACACTGTCACCCCCTTCTGGGGGACCCTGGCACCCCCTCCCTCCGCCTTGGGGACACTGCCACCCCCGCCTTGGGGACACTGCCACCCCCCCCGTCCTGTGTCACCCCCCCTTGGGGACCCCGCCACCCCCCCGTCCGCGGCTCTCTGTGGCGCTGCTGCCGTCACGGCCGTTAATTAAAGCCGGGCGATAATTAACGGCCACGAGCGGGAAATCGATGCGGAGGAGCCGCTGCTGGGGGGGCTCCGGCTCCGGCGGGGGGGGACCCCGAACCCCGACCCGGCCCGGGCCCCGCGGGCAGCGATCGGAGCCAACGCTGCTCCGGGGGGACCGGGGGGACATCGACCGGGGCCGCGGGAGCCGCGGCGCTTTGGGGCAATTTCGGGGGTTTTGGGTTCGGGGCGGAGCAGCAGAGCCGGGCTGTGAAAACGGCCAGAAACGGCCCCAAAAAGGAGTCAGAACTGCCGGGAATGGGGAGGCTGATCCCAAAATGGGGGTTCTGATCCAATAATGGGGGTTCTGATCCCAAAATGGGGGCTCTGATCCCAACATGGGGGTTCTGATCTCAGAATTTGGGTTCTGATCCCAAAATGGGGGTTCTGATCCAATAATGGGTGTTCTGGTCCCAAAATGGGGGCTCTGATCCCAAAATGGGGGTTCTGATCCCAAAATAGGGGCGCTGATCCCAAAATGGGGGTTCTGATCTCAGAATTGGGGTTCTGATCCCAAAATGGTGGTTCTGGTCCCAAAATGGGGGTTCTGATCCTGGGAATGGGGGTTTCACTGCAGAAATTGGGGTTTCTCCCCCAGGATTGGGGTTTCTCACTCAGGATTTGGGGCTCCTCCCCCAGGATTTGGGATTTATCCCTCAGAATTGGGATTTTTCACCCAGGATTTGGGGTTCCTCCCGCAGAATTGGGGTTTCTCACTCAGGATTTCGGTCTGGGGTCCCTTTTGGGGCGGGCTGTGCTCACTGGCCCCGCTCAGCTCTGCCCGCCCCAGTTCGGGATTTGCTTTTCCGGCATTTTTTTTCCCCTTTTTATATTTTTTAAAATTTTTTTTTTTTTTTTTACATGCTCTTTTACGACAAACTTTCCTTTCCGCCTGACATTTAAAGGCTGATCAGGTCTTCCCTGCAGGACGGGGGGCGGGGGAAATGGGGAAATTTATGGGGAAATTTAATGGGAAATTTATTGGGGCCAGAGATTGACTCCGACAGTGCCGGGAGCGGGGCAGGGACAGCAGGAATTATTTGGGAATTTGGGATTTTGGGAATTTGGGATTTTGGGAATTCTGGGCCGGGAGCGGGGCAGGGACAGCGGGAATTATTTGGGAATTTGGGATTTTGGGAATTCTGGGCCGGGAGCGGGGCAGGGACAGCGGGAATTATTTGGGAGAATAAAACCCGGGAATGGCTCGGGGACAGCTGGAAAGGGAAAGGTCACCCCGGGCCTTGGGGACAGGCGGGGCCCTGATGGCACTGCCACCAACCTGCAGCGCCGAGGCTGATTCCCAACCCTGAATCCCCAATTCCCAATTCCCAACCCCGAATCCCCAATTCCCAACCCCGAATCCCCGTCCTAAATCCCCAATTCCCAAATTCCCAACTCTCAAACCCCAAGCCTAAATCCCCAATTCCCAACCCCAAATTCCTGACCCCGAATCCCCAAATTCCAATTCCCAACCCCAAATTCCCAACCCTAAATTCCCAATTCCCAATCATCAATTCCCAACCCCAAAATTCCCAACCCCCGAATCCCCAATTTCCAATTCCCAACCCCAAATTCCCAACCCCAAATTCCAAACCCCAAATTCCCAATTCCCAACCCCAAATTCCCGGTTCCCAGTCCTAAATCCTCAATTCCCAATTCCCAACCCCGAATCTCCAATCCCCAATTCCCAACCCCGAATTCCTAGCCCTAAATCCCCAATTTCCAATTCCCAACCCCAAAATTCCCAATTCCCAGCCCCGAATCCCCAATTAACAATTCCCAGTTCCCAACCCTGAATTCCCAACCCCAAATTCCCAGTTCCCAGTCCTAAATCCTCAATTCCCAGTTCCCAACCCCGAATTCCTAGCCCTGAATCCCCAATTTCCAATTCCCAACCCCGAAATTCCCAACCCTGAATCCCCAACAATTCCCAGTCCCCAATTCCCAGCCCCAAATTCCCCCCAGTGCCCCAAAACCCCCCAAAATTCCCCCAAATCCCCCCAAACTCCCCCAATCCCCCCCGTTTGTCCCCCGGGAGGGGGCAGCGCAGCCCGGCAAGGTTTCCATGGCAACGGGCGGGAAAAAAAAAAATCAGAAATATGGGAAAAAAAAAAAAAAAAAAAGAAAACGGCGTCAGGGGCGGCGCGAGCGGCTCGGGGCCATTTGTATGCAGCGAGAAAAACCCAAACTGCGGAAAATTCACCGGCGGGGGAGGGGAACCAGGGCCATGGGGACACCGAGAGGCAGAAATCCCTTTTCCCCCTGTTTTTCCCTCTTTTACCCCTTTCCCCCCCCATTTTTTCCCTGTTCTTCCTCTATTTTTTTCCTCTATTTCCCCCATTTTTTCTCTTTTTTTTTTATTCTTTTTTTTTCCTTTTTTTCTCTATTTTTTCCTTATTTTTTTCCTTATTTTTTCCTTATTTTTTCCTTATTTTTTCTCTTTTTTTTCTTATTTTTTCTCTATTTTTCCCTTATTTTTTCTTTATTTTTTCCTTATTTTTTCTCTATTTTTCCTTATTTTTTTCTTTATTTTTTCCTTATTTTTTCTCTATTTTTTCCTTATTTTTTCTCTATTTTTTCCTTATTTTTTCTTTCTTTCCTTCCTTCCTTTCTTCCTTCCTTCCTATCCCCCCAAAATCCCAGTTTCTCCCCCAAAATCCCAATTTCTCCCCCAAAATCCCAATTTTTCCCCCCAAAGTCCCAATTTTCTCCCCAGAGTCCCGATTTTCCCCCCCAAAATCCCAATTTTTCCCCCCAAAATCCCGTTTTTCCCCCCAAACTGGAATTTTTCTCGCTCCTTTTCTCCCGGCTCAGGAGGTGAAGCCTCCGCCGAGCCCGGTCCTCCCGCCCCTCTCGTTTTTCATTTTTATTTCCTGCTGGAAGTGACAAATTGCTCCCGATTTTACACCCAGGCACGGGGGGGGGGGGGGGGGGGGGGGCTGCGGATGCGATTTTTTTTTTTTTTTTTTTCCATTTTTTTCCCTTTTTTTTTCCCCCCGTTTCTACCTCGGAAAGAAAAGAGAAAAAACCAAAATAAAAGCCATAAAAGGCAATAATAAAATAAAAAATCCCCGTTAAACAACCCGAAAGCAGCTCGGCGCTGGTAATGAGCACCGCAGAGAGGCTCCATAAACAGAATTTCCCCCGCCCCAAAATCCCCTTTTATTGCCTCAAAATCGCCGGGGGGAAATTCTGCCTCCCCCAGCAGGTGCAGACACCCCAAAATCCCTTAAATTCCCCCAAAGTAGCGCTTAAAAAGGAAAATAATGGTGATTTTCTTTAAAAATCTGATTTTTTGTCTGTTTTCCTCGTGCAGAGGTTGGGTTTTTCTGCTGAAAATGCCCAATTCCAGCGGGATTTGAATGGTCTTGGAAAAGGTCAGGAAATGTTCATTCCCCCGGGTTCCAGCCCAATTTATTTATTAATCCCTCCCGGGAGGAGCCGGCGCTGCAAATCCGCTGCTTTGGGGGGAAAAAAAACCATAAAATTCAAAAGAAAAGGGAAAACGATCAATAAAATTAAAAAAAAAAAAAAAGGGAAAAATCCATAAAATTCAAAAGAAACGGGAAAAAAAATAAAGTTCAAAAGAAATGGGGAAAGAATCAATAAAATTCAAAAATATGGGGGGAAAAAATCCATAAAATTAAAAAGAAATGGGGGGGGAAAAAAAATCAATAAAATTCAAAAGAAATGGGGGGGAAAATCCGATTTCCCCCCTTTTTCCCTGTTCCGAAATCCCCCGTGGCTCCCTGCGCTGGTCTGGGTCCTTTTGCCCCAAATCCTGGGATTTTGCCCCATTTTCTGCCCCTTTTTGGGGTCATTCATGGTATGGGCTCGGCCTCCACTCACTGGGGTCTCCTTTTGGGGGACATTCGCTCTTTTTGGGGAAAATTAGTATTTTTTGTGGGGAAATTGGCCTTTTTGGGGAGGGAAATTGGCCCTTTTGAGGGAAATTTGGCCCATTTTGGGTGGGACACTGCAGGAATAGAGAATTTGGTGGCCACAGCTCCGCTCTCGGCAGCCCCAAAAGCCCCCCAGACTGTGAGGGATTTTTGTGGGATTTTATGGGATTTTGAGGGATTTTATGGGATTTTTGTGGGATTTTATGGGATTTTTGTGCGATTTTTGCCCCTTCCCGGCTTCTCAAATCCCCGGGCTGCAAACAGGGCCGGGAGCCGCAGGCGGATCGAGCACTGAAAATGGGGAATTTCGGGGAAAATGGGGGAATTTGGGGGAAAATGGGGGAATTTTGGGATAACTCTGCGGGATTTCTCCCCATCCCGCCGGGGGAGGTCGCTGAATTTTGGGGCCAAACCATCAATTAACGGGGAAACCGGCGATCAGGGATGAAATGGGGGAAAAGAACGCGGAAAAACCCCAAAAACCTGGGAGGGGTTTGAGGGCGAACAGGTTCGGGTGGGTTCGGGGAGATTCGGGACGGTTCGGAAGGGTTCGGGGGGTTCTGGGGGGTCCGGGAAGGTCCGGGAAGGTTCGGGGAGGTTCGGAAGGGTTCGGCAAGGTTCGGGGAGGTTCGGACAGGCTCGGGACCGGCCGAGCCCGCGCTGGGTGCAATGCGCGGAGCGGCCGCCAGGGGGGGAGATGGCAGCGCCGAGCGGCGGCCGCGGCTGCAGCGGAGCGGCCCAAAGTGCCCAAAATGGCCCAAAATGGCCCAAAATCCCCCCAAACGGGCGTCCCCGGCCGCAGCCAGAGCCAGCGGGAGTTGCGGTGGAAGGGGAGATAAAAAGGGAACGGGGCTGCTGGAGGAGGAACCGGGAGAGGCCCCCGGGAATGGGGCGGGGCTCAGGGGTCTCAGGGGGGATTTGGGGTCTCAGGGGGGATTTGGGGTCTCACAGAGGGATTTGGGGTCTCAGGGGGGATTTGGGACGGCCCCAAACCCAACTTTGCCCAAACCTGGCATTGCACGGGGGTTTAGGGGCTAAAACCGAGCCCTGAAGGACAAACCTGGGATCTAAAGGGTAAAACCGAGCCCGAAAGGGTGAAAGTGAGATCTAACGGGTAAAACCGAGCCCTAAGGGGTTAAAACCGGGCCTGGGATCACTGATAAGAATCCTGATAAGCCTCAGTGATACGGATCAGTGACAAGGATCAGTGACATCCACAGATAAGGCTCAGTGACAAGGATCGCTGATAAGAATCAGTAACAAGGATCGCTGATAAGGATCGCTGATAAGGATCGCTGATAAGGATCCCCTTAAGGCTGACTGATAAGGGCTGGCCCGAGATAATACAACCCCGCGTGATTAATTAAATCCCGGCTCCAAAGCCCGGGGCCCTTTTCCATAGCCCACAATTAATTTTTCACCGTTCCCATCCCTGACCCGCCAGAACCGGAGCGGGGCCCAAAAAAAACCCCAAAAAAAGGGAAAACCCAAAATCCCAAAAACCCCAAATGGCAGGAGAGCCCGCGATTAACGCCCGGCCCGGCCCAGCCCAATTAAGGCATCGGTAATTGGGAATTGGGGCCGGGACCGCGTCCCTTGCGCAAGCGTTAATTGGCAGCGCGTGAGCGTTAATTGGCGCCGCCGCCGGTGACGCAGCGGCGGATTTGGGGTTAATCCCGCGGGAATCGGGCCAGGGCGGCTCCCGGGGGAGGGAAAACCTCCCCGGCTCTTTTTGGCCTTTTCCTTTCCTTTTTCTCCCTAAATCCGTGAAATGTTGGAGGTTTGGGCAGCATTTCTTAGCCGAGGGCTCCAGCTTGGACGGTTTGGGGTGAAACCACCAAAAAAAAAAAAAAAAAAAAAAACCAAAAATGGTGTAAAACCCCCATTTCCCACCCCTTTGTTTCCCCTTTTAAAATAAACGGCATCAGAGCCTCCCCTTAAAAAAATAAATTTAAAACAAAAAACAAAAAACAAAAAAAAAAAAAAAGAAAAAGTTCCAAACCCTTCCTCCCCTCCTGCTGCTCTTCCAGAATTCCTAAAAAAAAAAAAAAAAAAAAAAAAAAAAAAAGAAAAAAGGAAATGGGGCCTGGTTTCCAAAGCCGCAGCTGGAACGGGGCCGCGCTCGCTGCTCTTGGCAGGGAAATGGGGCAAAACCTGGCGGATTTGGGTCCCTGCTGCGCGGGGGGGAGGCCCGGAGCCCAAAGTGCTGGGGAGGGGAATTTGGGAAGGGAATTATTGAATGAGTTTGGGAAATGAATGGTTTTGGGAGGGGGATTTGGGAACAGGATGATTTTGGGAGGGGGATTTGGGAACAGGATGATTTTGGGAGGGGGATTTGTTTTGGGAGGGGGTTTTGGGAGGAGGATTATTTTGGGAGGGGAATTGGGGCAGGAGATTTTGGGAGGGGGATTTGGGAAAAGAATGATTTTCGGAGGTGGTTTTGGGAAGGGGGTTGTGGGCAGGAGATTTTGGGAAACGAATGATTTTGGCAGGGGGATTATTTTGGGAGGGGGTTTTGGGAAATGAATGATTTTGGCAGGGAAATTATTTTGGGAGGGGGATTATTTTGGAGGGGTTTCAGGCCGGCGTCTGGCGCTGGAATGCGGCTCCTTCCCTCCCTCCCTCCCTCCTGGCTGACAGGCTGACAGGAATTACGGCCGGACAGAAAATGGGGAATCTTCTCCTCCCCCTGCCAGGCGGGGTCCCGATGTTTGCACAACGGGAAACGCTCCCGGGGGTCCCCAAACACCCCCGGCCCCGATTTCAGCCCCCAGCCCCAATCCCAGCCCCCTTTCCCCTTTCCCCCTCGAATTCCTCCATTTCACATCACAAAGCAGCCCCAGAATGGCAGAAATTCAGGGTTTTTCCCTTAAAAATCCGAATTTTGGTGCTGCCTGCCCTGCCCTGGGCAGCCCACCCGAACTGGGGGCACTGGGATGGGGCTGGGGGCTTCTGTGGGGCCTTGGGGGCTTCTGTGGGGTCGGGGTTGGGTTTTTCCCCTCTCTCATGGATTAAAGGTGGATTTTGGGCCTGGAGAAGGATTAAAGGTGAATTTTGGGGCTGGGCCGGGGCTTGGGGAGGTTTTTCCCTGGGGGGGGGGGGGGGGGGGGGGAAAACATCTGGGAATGGAAAAGAGGGGTGAAAAAAAGGAGATAAAATCCCATTTAAAAAATTAGAGGGATCTCGGGGATCACAGGAATCATTTTCCCCTTCCCATCGCCCATTTATTTTCATTTTCTCCTTCCCAGCTCCATTTTATTTATATTTTCCTCTCTCCAGCCGCAGACCCGGGGCTGGGCCGGCCTTGGGAAGGGCAGAATTCCCCAAGAATTTCCCCCAAAATTCCCCTGGGGAGCTCCAGAATTCCTTCTTGGGAATCTTTCCAGAATCATTTTCCCGTAATGTTTTCTGGAATTGCCTTTTTTTTTTTTTTTTTTTTTTTTTTTTAGATGTTTTCTGGAATTGTTTCTCGGGAATGTTTTCCAGAATTGTTTTTCTTGGGGAGCGCGGCTGGAACGGGAACGGCTCTTCCAGGTTATCCGGCACTTCTTGGGATGAGGAATTTTTTGGGATGAGGAATTTTGGGATGAGGAATTTTTTGGGATGAGGAATATTTTGGGATGAAGATTTTTTTGGGATAAGTTTTTTTTGCCAGCTCCAGTGCCGTTTTTCACTCGTCTCTCCAAAATCCCGAATAATCCCGAATAAACCCAAACAAGCCCAAATAAACCTGTTTTTCCCGCAGTCCCCCGGACCAGCACGGTGTAATTACGGTAATTGGCTGCCGCTAATTACGCTGCTGCTGTAATCAGCAATCACGCAAACAACGCGCGGTGACGTCACCGGTAAGGGGCGGGAGGTGCCCACGTTCGAATTTTGGGGTTTTTGGGGTTTGGTGGAGCTGGGGGAGGGTCCATCCCCCCCAAATCCCATCCCTAACCTGGAATCCTGTCCCAAATCTCATCCAAAACCCAGAATCCCATCCTAAATCTCATCCAAACCCAGAATCCCATCCCAAACCTGGAATCCCATCCCGAATCCCATCCAAACCCAGAATCCCATCCCAAATCCCATCCCAAACCCGGAATCCTGTCCCAAATCTCATCTCAAGCCCAGAATCCCATCCTAAATCTCATCCAAACCTGGAATCCCCTCCCAAATCCCCTCCCAAACCCAGAATCCCGTCCCAAACCCAGAATCCCATCCCAAACCCAATCTCACACAATCCCATCCCAAACCCAGAATCCCATCCCAAATCTCACCCAAATCCCAGAATTCCATCCCAAATCCCATTCCCAAACCCAATCTCACCCAATCCCAATCCCATCCCAAATCCCACCCAAACCCAGGCCCTGGCGAGGCCTCGCCCTTTTCCCTCCGCGGGCTGGGATCTGATGGAATTTATCCCAAATCTCCCTTTCCCGCCTTCAGCCCCTCCTGAATTTCACCTTTCCCACCTTCACTCCATCCCCGTCCCTCATTTTCCACGGAATTCACCAAACCCAGCTGTTTCCCCCTGTTTTTATTTTATTTTCCGCGTGTTCCTCCTGGCTCCTGATGGGCCCCTGGAGCCGCTCCCCGCGCAGGTTGATGCATTTTTAAATGGCTCTGATTTTATCGCTCTGCTTAATGATTTGTGCCGTTATTTATTAGGCACGGACATCTCCGCGGGGACCCGGCGCGTTAACGGGTAAATAATGGGGGAAATGGTTCAATAGGGCCGTAAAAAAATGGGGGTTTGGGAATAAACTGACCCCGGGTGCTCCGTGCGCTGGATGGGAACTGGGGGGAAATGATGGGGATAAACTGCGGGGAAAATGGGGAAATCGAGGGAAATGTCCCCAAAATGTCCCCCTGGGGGTTGGGGATAAACTGCGGGGAAAATGGGGAAATCGAGGGAAATGTCCCCAAAATATCCCCCTGGGGGCTGGGGATAAACTGCACTGAAATAAAGGGAAATAGCCCCAAAATATCCCCCTGGGGGTTTGGGATAAACTGCGGGGAAAATGGGGAAATCGAGGGAAATGTCCCCAAAATCCCAAAGCAGCCCCAAATTGTACAGCCCGGCCTCAGGATGTGCCAAAACCCAGGGAAACCACCCCAAAACCCCGTGCGGGAATTCGGGGCGGTTTTTTTGGGGTTTTTTTGGGGGTTTGTTTTTTTTGGTTTTTTTTTGGGGGGGGGGGTTCCCCAGCGCAGCATCCGCGCCCATCCCGGAGCGGGAAATTCGGGAAATTCGGGAAATTCGGGAAATTCGGGGATTTTCCGCCGTCCCCTCTTTGTTCCCGCGCGCACCTGAGGGCATCCCGGCGCGTTGCCATGGCGACGGGAATGTCGCGTTGCCATGGCGACGGGATTGTCGCGTTGCCATGGCGACGGGAGTGTCGCATTCCCGCGGGAGGCGCCTCGCGAGCGATCCCATAAAAAACCCGAAACGGGGAGAAATAAACGGGAAAAACAAACCGGGATGGGAAGGGCTCGTATGCAAATGAGCTGCGGATTAATTAATTGCGGGTTTTAATCGGGGCGGCGGGGGGGGGACCAGGGAGCGGGGAGGGCATTGAGCAAAATCCCCATTTTTGACCATTAGCAAAAACCATTTCTAACCCCAAAATCCCCATTTCTGACCCCAAAAATCCCCACTTGTGGGGTCGGTGGGAATTGTAGGATGCAGGGATTGGTGCGATCGGGCAGATTTGTGGGATCGGCGGGATGCACTGGGATGCAGGGGGAGGATTTGGGGGGATTTATGGGAGTTTTGGGATTCAGGGATTGGTGGGATTGGTGGGCGGAGCCGTGAGGTGGCGGCGCGGGATTGGTGGGGAGAGGAGCTGGCAGAGCGGGATTGGCTGCGGGGATGGGAATGGGGATGGGATGGGAATGGGCTCATTCCCAGATGTTTGCCTGGATTTGTTTGTCATTCCCAGAAATCGCCCCCCGGATTTGGGGTCATTCCCCGAAATTCCCCCCGGGATTTGGGATCTTCCCATGGATTTGGGGCCATTCCCAAAAATCCCCCTGGATTTGGGGTAATTTCCAGATATTTGCCCGGATTTGGGGTCATTCCCCGAAATCCCCCCCAGATTTGGGGTCACTCCGAGATCTCCCCTCTGGATTTGGGGCCATTCCCAGAAATTCCCCCCTCCGGATTTGGGGCCATTCCCCGAAATTCCCCATGGATTTGGGGTCCCAGCCCCGTTTCTGCCCCAATTCTCACCGCCCCCCCCACGCCGGGCAGGCCGGGGCTCGCTCGGAGCCTTCATCCCGAGGCAGACAAGGCTCCCTTTGTGCCGGGCCCCCCCGGGCCGGGACGTTAATTACGGTAATTACGGTAATTAACACCGCGGCCGCTGCCGCCCCGCCCCCCGCGCCGGGACGCTCCGCACCCTGGCATTTGCGCGGCCTTCCTCCTCCTCCTCCTCCTCCTCCTCCTCCTCCTCCTCCTCCTCCTCCTCCTCCTCCTCCCACGGCCCCGGGGCAGCACCCCGACCCCGGCGCGGCCCCAAACCCGCGGCCCGGGCTGGGACGGGGCCTTTGGGGAGTTTTTGGGAGCTTTTGGGAGTTTTTGGGAATTTTTGAGGAATTTTTGGGAGCTCTGTGAGAGTTTTTCAGGAGCTCTTTGGGAGTTTTTTTGAGAATTTTTTGGAATTTTTTGGGAGCTCTTTGGGAGCTTTTCAGAACCTTTTCTTGGGAGCTCTTTGAGCTCTTCTGGGGACCTTTCTGGAAGCTCTTTGGGAGTTTTTTGGCGGTTTTCGGGCACTCTTTGGGGCCTCTTCAGGCGCTCCTTGGGAGCATTTGGGGATTTATTCGGGAGCTCTTTGTGAGCTTTTCTGGAGCTCTTTGGGATCTTTTTGGCACCTCTTGGGGGGCATTTTTGGCGCTCTTTGGGAGCTCCTTGGGAGCATTTTGGGCCCTTTCTGGGCGCTCTCTGGGAGCTCTTTGGCGCCTCTTTGGGAGCATTTCGGGCGCTCTTTGGCCCCTCTTTTGGAGCTCTCTGGGAGCCCTTTGAGCGCTCCTGGGCAGCGCTGGCGTGCGAGCGGTGCCCGCGCGGCTCCGGGCACGCCCTCGGCGCCGCCCCACGCCCGGCACCGCCCGAGCGCCGCTTTGGAGGCGCCGCCGCCGCTCCGGGAGCTCCTGGCCCCGCTCCCGGCGGATCCTGGCCCCGGTCCCGCTCCTGGCCCCGCTCCGGCTCCTGGCATCGGTCCCGGCTGCTCCTGGCCCCGTTCCTGCCCCGCTCCCTGCCCGGCATCGCCCGCGCGGCGCCCCCGGCCAGGGCAGGGCTCGGCTGTGCCCCCGTGCCGGGAGAATTCCGGCCGGGAACGGGAATGGAATCCTTTGGAGCCGGGAATGGCTCGGGTTTGTGCCCCAAGTCAGGAGAATTCCAGCCGGGAATGGCTCGGGTTTGTGGCCCCGTGCCGGGAGAATTCCAGCCGGGAATGGGCTGGGAATGGGATCCTTTGGAGCCGGGAATGGCTCGGGTTTGTGCCCCAAGTCAGGAGAATTCCAGCCGGGAATGGGATCCTTTGGAGCCGGGAATGGCTGCGAGTTTGTGCCCTTTTCCAGAGGAATTCCAGCTGGGAATGGGCCCGGCCTGTGCCCCTTTTCCAGAAGAATTCCAGCCGGGAATGGGCTGGGAATGGGCCTGGGTTTGTGCCCTTTTACAGGAAAATTCCAGCCGGGAACGGGCCCGGGTTTGTGCCCCTTTTCCAGGAGAATTCCCCCAAACCTTGCAGGGTTGATAATCCACGATCCCGACCCTCCGTCCTTGCCAGAAGGGCTGGCAGGGACGGGAACCCCGGGATGGAGGCCTGGGGATGTTTCCCCCAAATATGAGTGACCCCAAAAACACCAGGAGGGGTTTCCTGGGACTCCCCAAACCCGCCCGCTGGTGAATCCCAGACCTGGGATTTTCGGGGATATTTCTGGGGTATTTGGGGCTCTCAGAGGGAACCCCAAATCTGGGATTTTCTGGGATATTTGGGTCTCTCAAAGGAATCCCAAATCTGGGATTTTCCAGGATATTTGTGTCTCTCCGAGGGCTGGCACAGCCATGATTTTCTGGAATATTTGGGGTCCCAGGAACTGGGATTTTCCGGCATTTTTGGGCTCTCGGAGGAACCCCAAATCTGGGATTTTCTGGGACATTTGGAGACCCCAAATCTGGGATTTTCTGGGACATTTGGGGCTCTCAGTAACTGGAGTTTTCCAGGATATCTGGGGCTCTCCAAGGAACCCCAAACCTGGGATTTTCCGGGATATTTGGTGCTCTCAGAAGAACCCCAAATCCAGGATTTTCTGGGGTTTTTGTGGCACAGCCAGGAGGGGCCGCAGCTCTGTCCCTGTCCCTGTCCCTGTGCCCGGCAGTGGCTCGGGTGACACTCGGGTGACACCGAGGTGTGACCCCGCCCGGGATCGTCGCCCCATTCCGGCCCGGCCCAGCCCGGAATTCTCACCCGGCCCAGCCCGGCCTGCCCGGGCAGGACCCGCCTGAGTCACCCCGAGCCCGGATCCAAACCTGGAGCCCCGCACAGAGCGGGGAACGGCCTGGAGCTCACAGAAAAATACATATAAAAACAAAATTAAACATTGGGAAATGGGGGGGAAAGGGAAAGGAAGGGGAAATAGAAGGGAAAAAAAGGATAAAAGGGGAAGAATGGGGAAATAAAAGGGGAAGAAAAGAATAAAAGAAAGAGAAATGGAGGAAAGGAAAGTAAGAGGAAATAAAAGGGAAAGAAAGGGGAAATAAAAGGGGAATAAAGGACTAAAAGGGGAAAAATGGGGAAATAAAAGGGAAAGAAAGGAATAATAGAAAGAGAAATGGGGGAAGGGAAAGGAATGGGAAATTAAAGGGATAAAAAGGAAAGGAAGGGGAATAAAAGGGGAAAAAAGAATAAGAGGGGAAGAATGGGGAAATAAAAGGGCAAGAAAGGAATAAAAGAAAGAGAAATGAGAGAAGGGAAAGGAATGGGAAATTAAAGGGAAAAAAAGGATAAAAAGGAAAGGAAGGGGAAATAAAAGGGAAAAAATAAAAGCGGGAAGAAAGGGGAAATAAAAGGGAGATAAATGGGATAAGGGAAAGGAATGGGAAATTAAAGGGGGGAAAAGGGGAATAAAGGGGAAAATAAGGGAAAGAAATGGAAAGAAAAGGGGAAAAAACCAGGGAAAGAAAGGGGAGAAGGGAAGAGAAATCAGGAATAAAACCCGAAGCGTGAGGGAGGAGCCGGAGCCAGGCAGTGCCAGGATTCCCACAGTGGGACAGAGGGGAAAGGGCCCAATCCCGGGAATTCCGGGACATTTCCAGCGGGAATGGAGCGGAACGGAACGGGAGGGAGCGGGGGAGGATCCCGGCCTTATCTCAGATCGCTGAATCATCCCCAGCCTTATCTCGGCATCGGTGAATCATCCCCGAGCAGGTGGATCCTGCCCACCCACCTGGAGCATAACGGGGCCTCGGGAATGCCGCGGTTTGCCAGGGAATGCTGGGATTTATCTGGGAATCTGGAATTCTCTGCGGGAATCTCGGAATTCACTGCAGGAATCTCAGAATTTATCTGGGAATCTCGGAATTTATTGTGCAAATCCCAGCCTTCTCCATGGGAATCTTGGAATTTTATTTATGTGGGAATCCGCCCTAAAATCCCCACAGAAAATTCCCAGATTTCCCCCTAAGGGCCTCCTGGAGAATTCCCGGTTTTCCATTAAAATCCCCCCCAGAATATTCCCGGTTTTCCATTAAAATCCCCCCCCTGAAAATTCCCGGTTTTCCCCCAAAATCCCCCCGGAGCTGCTGCCGGTCCCGGGTGGGAGAATCCCAAATCCCAGCTGGAATTGGAGCATCCCTGCAGAATCCTAAATCCCATCAATCCCCCTCCTTCATCCCAACATTCCCGCCTGCCCATGGCTCCCAAAATCCAAAATTTTGGTGCTGCAGGGCCTGGATTTGAGGGACAAAACTCCCCCGCAGGATCCCCCAAATCCCAAATCCCAGCCCTTCCCAAATCCCCCCCATCCTCCCCCACCCCACCATTCCCAGCCTGGGCCCCTCTGAACTCCGAACTCCTTTATTTTATTTTATTTTATTTTATTTTATTTATTTTATTTTATTTTATTTTATTTTATTTATCTATTTATTTATTTATATATACTTTTCCTGGTTTATTTAGGGTTTGCGCTGATTTCCGGGGCGCTGCGGGGCTGCACAGACGGATTTACGATTCCCCAGGATTGATTTATTCCCCTCGGGCTCCCCCGCCCCTCTCCCGTTGAAAGGTTTAAGGTTCGCCCCCAGACAGGCTCCAAAATTTCGGGAAAAACACAAAAACAAAAAAAAAAACCAACAAAAAAAAGGGATTTTCCTGCCCGGAGCATGGAGCTGCGGCTGTAATTACCCACCCCATAATCAGCACCCAGTCCTGCAGAACCTTCCAGAAATCCTGCAGAGACAGGGAAAAGCTGCTTTATAGGGACAAAAAAACTGCTTTATAGGGGAAAAAACCTGTTTTATTGGGGGAAAAAAAACTGCTGTATAGGGGAAAAGAAATCCTGTTTTATAGGGGAAAAATACTGGTTTATAGGGAAAAATAATCCTGTTTTTTAGGGAAAACCCCCCTGGATTTTAGGGGGAAAACCCCCCTGTTTTTTAGGGGAGAAATCCTATTTTATAGGGGAAAAAATCCTTAGGTTTTAGGGGAAAAAGACCCTGTGCTTTATAGGGAAAACATCCTGGTTTTTAGGGGAAAAATTCTGCTTTATAGGGAAAATCTGGGTACGTCGCCCTCCTTCCCCGGGGCTTTGGGAAAAGGGAAATTTGGGAATTTTCTGCTGTTTGGGGTGCGGAGCTGCTGCTCCCAAACCCGGGGTTCCGCTCTCCGTCCCCGTTTTCCCGGGATTTGCCCCCAGAATTGCCAGGGACGGGGCTGGATTGGCCAAACGGGGATTTCCCGGCGCTCTGCGAGGCCCAGATTCCCACAATCCCCGGGGATTCCCACAATCCCCCGCGATTCCCACAATCCCCATGATTCCCACAATCCCCCGCGATTCCCACAATTCCCAGGGATTCCCACAATCCCCCGCGATTCCCACAATCCCCATGATTCCCACAATCCCCGGGGATTCCCACAATCCCCAGGGATTCCCATCATTCACGTAGATTCCCAGAATTCCCAATAATTCCCAGAATTCCCAATAATTCCCACAGTTCCCAGGGATCCCAAATCGCGAAATTGCCGCGGGAGAAACTTCCGGGGATTGGCTGGGGAGAGGGAAATCCCACTGGGGATCATTTTGGGATAATTTGAGGGTAATTTTGGGGTCACTCGGGATAATACCGGGGTAACTTTTGGGGATAACTTTGGGAACCCTTTGGGATCGCTCTGGGATGAAGCTTTGGGGTCACTCTGGGATAATTTGGGGTATAACTTTGGGGGTAATTTTGGGATCACTTCGGGATAATTTTGGGCCTAAATTTGGGGATCACTTTGGGGTCTCTTTGGGGATAATTTGGAGGATCACTCTGGGATCACTCTGGGATCACTCTGGGATAATTTTTGGGATCACTCTGGAATTACTTTGGGGACATTTTTGGGATAATTTTGGAGATAACTTTGGGATCACTTAAGGATCGCTCCAGGACCATTTTCTGGATCCCTTTGGGATCACTCTGGGCTCACTCTGGGATAATTTTTGGGATCACTCTGGAATTACTTTGGGAACATTTTAGGGATAATTTTGGGGATAACTTTGGGATCACTCTGGCCTCAATTTGGGATAGAACCGAATCTTTGTGGGACGCCTTGGGGGCGATCCCGGGTTTGGCAGCGGGAAGTTCGGGATCAGGGAACGGCTGAGCCGGGGCTGAGTCACGGGGCCGGGGCCGCGCCCGCACGGAAAATTCCGGATCGGCCGAGGGCGAAGGGCTCGTCCTGCCAGAGCTGCTGCGGCGCCCGGGAGCCACAGCTCTGCACGGGAATCCCAACTCCTGCCCAGAAATCCCAGTTTTCACCCCAAAATCCCATTTTCCCACCCTAAAATCCCATTTTTCCACCCAGAAATCCCACTTCCCATCCAGAAATCCCAATTCCTGCCGGAAATCCAATTTTTTACCCAAAAATCCCATTTTTCCACCTACAGATCCCAATTCCCGCCCACAAATCCCTTTTTTCCACCAAGGAATCCCAATCCCTGCCCACAAATCCCATTTCTTTCCCAAAATTCCCATGTTTTCCACCCGGAATTCGGGTTTTCCCTCCCTCTCCGGGCCCCAGCCGGAGCTGGGGGTGGATGAAGAGGAAGAGGAGCAGAATTCCCAGGGTTTGTCACCAGGAATTCCGGCGCTGCCGACGCTCCCGGGCGGCTCCGGGAATGCCGAAGCCAAGCGTGGCCCAAATCCCAGAGCGGCCTGACCGGTTTGGGAATGCGGGAATGAGGGACGGATCCCAAACACATCCCAAACCCCAAATCCATCCCAAATCCATCCCAAATCCATCCCAACCCCTTCCCAAATTCCAAACACATCCCAAATCCCGCATCCCAAACCCTAAATCCATCCCAAATCCCAAACCCATCCCAAATCCATCCCAAGCCTGTCTCAAACACATCCCAGATCCCTACCACACCCAAATCCCAAAATCCTCCTAAATCCCAAATCCCAAACATACCCCAAATCCAAAACACGTCCCAAATCCCAAACCCGTAATCCCATCCCAAATCCCATCCCCATCCCAAAATCCATCCCAAATTCCATCCCAAATCCCAAACACCAATCCCAAATCCATCCTAAACAATCCCAAATCCACCCCAACCCCGTGCCAACCCCATCCCAAATCCCAAAACCGTCCCTAATCCATCCCAAACCCATCCCAAAATTCCATCCCCATCCCAGAATCTATCCCAAATCCACCCCAATCCTGTCCTAAATCCCAAATCCTCACCCTGTCCCAAACCCACCCCAGATCCCAGATCCCAGATCCCAACCCCTTCCCTGGAGCAGCAGGGACGGGAATTTTCCCGCAGGAATTTTTGGGATTTCCCGGAGGGGGAAATTTGGGATTGGGGGATCGGTCCCGATGCTCCAGGGTCCTTCTGCTGCTCCCGCGGGCAAATCCCGAAATTTCCGAGTCTGGAATTCCCGAGTCTGGAATTCCCACAGGGAATCAGCCCGAGAGGGTCCTCGATGGGATTGGGGAGGGAAAAAATGGGGAAAAAAATGGGGGGAAATGGAAAAAAATGGGGGAAAAATGGAAAAAAATGGAGGAAAAATGGGGAAAGAATGGGGAAAGGGAATAGGGACAGGGAAAAAGGGAAAAGGGGAATATTTATCCCAAAATCCTCCCCCGGGAATGGTTAACCCCAAGAATGCCGTGGGGATGGCAGGAGGGGCTGGGGCAGTTCCCGGCTGGAATTTTCGGGAATCCGGGGAAAAGCCGCGCCCGGATCCAACGGAATTGGGGAGTTCAAAAAAGAGACCGGGAAACAGCAAAAATCCAAAAAAAATAAACCCCCAAAAAAACCCCAAAACACCCGAGTGGGGATCTCGGAAGGGACTTGGGGATTTTCCAGGGTTTTTTTAAGGAAAAAATCTTCGATTCCTCCGAAATTTTCCCGACAAATGTGGGGAGGGAAGAGGGAAAATCCGGGAAGGGGAAAAACCGGGAAGGGAAATTCGGGAATTGGGGAGGGAGGGAGGGAAGGATTGAGGACGATCCCGGAGCCTCCCAGCAGCCAAACCCGGCGTTTTTCCAGGGAAAAAGAGGAATTCTCCCAGAAAAAAAAAAGAGGAATTTTCCCAGGAAAAACGAGGAATTCCGGGGCTCGGAAATGCCTCTGGAACTCTTCCCATTCCTGCCCCTTTATCCCGAATTTTTCCTTTTTTTTTTTGCATTCTCATCCCGAGTTTCCCCTCCTAGGAAAGCCCCGGGAGGATCCGGGATCGGCTTTTCCCCAAAAAAAACAATTTAAAATAAAAAGATTTAAAAAGCCTGGGAAAAGGAGAGGGAAACGGAAAACCAGAATGAAGCCTGGAGGGAAAAATTCCCTTCCCTAAACAAATTATCCTTAAATAAACCGTCCCTAAATAAACCATGCCTAAAGAAATTATCTCTTAAAGAAATTATCCCTAAAGAAATTAAATTATTCCCTAAAATAAACTATCCCGAGAGAAAATATCCTTAAAAAATTGAATTATCCCAAAATAAATTGGATAATCCCTAAATAAACTGGATTATGCCCAAATAAATTGGATTACTGCCGAATAAATTGGATTATTCTCAAATGAATTGGATTGTTCCCAAATAAATTGGATAATTCTCGAATAAATTGGATTATCCCCAAATAAACGGTCCCTGCTCCAAGCTGAGAAGGAAAGAAATTCCTGAAATTAATTGGGGTTTCGGGGAGCTGGGAATGGACCCGTCCTCACGGAAAATTCACAATTTTTGGCTGTTCCAGGGGTTTTTCGAGCGGAATTTTTAATTTTTGGGGTTTTTTCCGCCTCCTTCCGATGCTTTTCCATGGGTTTTTATCGGGGAAAAATGGGATTTTTAATTTTCCCCTTCCCGTCTGTCTGCCCACAAAACCCTCCCCAGAATTCCCAAATCCAGGAAAAATCGGGAAAAAATCAGGAAAACCCCAAATCTGGCAAATGAACCCCAATTCCAGGAGGGGAAAATTCCTTTTTTTATCCCCAAAATCGCCCGAAAAAAGAGGAGAAGTCCCCCTGGAATTCCCAGCACGGGGAAATTCCCGGTGGGAACGGGGAGTTCGGGATCTCAGCGAGGAATTTGGGACCAAAATCTTCAGTTTTGGTCAAATTTTCCTTGAAAAAAAAAACAAACCCAAATTTTCCCATTCCAGGCGCTTTTCCATGAGGAAAAATCCCTTTGGAAATTCCCCGAGCGGGGCGGGGAAAATATCAGGAATTTTTGGGGTGGGATTTGGGGAGGAATTTGTAAAAATGGAATTTTTTAATGGGGAAAAAAAGGGAAATTTAGCGGGGAAAAAAATGGGGAAAAGGGGAGTGGCTCCGGGAGACCCCAGAATTTCATTTTTATATTAAAAATAATCAAACTTTGATTCCCGGGCCAATTCCCGCATTTTTCTCGCGGAATTCCCGAGCCACGGGAGCCGCCGCGGAAATGCGGGAATGAACCGAAAATTGCGGAATTCCGCCCAAAATCCGCGCGGGTTCTTAATTAGCGGGGTGGATAATTAATCCCCGGGGTCATTAATTGCCGGGGGTCATTAATTACCGGGATTAATTAACGAATTCCTTCCTTTTCCCGGGATTTGCGGCTTTCCCAGGCACATTTCGGGAGTGGAAATTCCCCTGAAATTCGGATTTTTCTCCCTCTTCCCCCCCTCGGTCCCTCCCATCAATAATTTAAATTTATTTAATATTTAAAACCCCAAATTTGGCAATTCGGGATTGTGTCGGGCCATCCTCTACCCCTGGAAAATTCCAATTTTCGGTGTTTTTCCCTAAAAATGGGAATGAATTGGGGAATCCCTCCCAGGACTGAAATATTTGGGTATAAAGGGGGAAAATTGGAATTTTTGGGGAGAAAGCGCCTGGAATATTCCGGACTCTGCATAAAGATTTTGGGGCAAAAAAGGGAATTTTTGGCCGCTGGCCTGGGAGGAGAAAACATTCCAAAAAACCCCAACAGCAACAGCGGGAATAAATCCCATTTCATTAACAAATAAATTCAATTTAATTAACAAATAAATTCGGTTTGAATCAGAAAGAAACTCAGTTCAAATCAGAAAGAAATCCGGCTCAAATAAAAAAGGAACTCAATTAAAATTAAAAATAAAGGAGGTTTAAATAAGAAATAAATTCAATTTAAAATCAGAAAGAAATTCAGTTTAAATAGAAAATAAATTCAACTTAAAATCAGAAAGAAAATCAGTTTAAAATTTTTTTAAAATTCAATTTAAGCAAGAAATAAATGCGTGTTAAACAAGAAATAAATGCAAGTTAAATTAGAATTAAATTAAATTAAATTAAAAAATTTAAAAAAATCAATTTAAACCAGAAATAAATCCAGTTTAAATAAGAAATAAATGAGATTTAAATTAAAAATAAATTCAATTTCAGTCAGAAATAATTTATGCAAGAAATAAAATTAAATTTAAATAAGAATGAAATTAAATTAAATTTTTTTTTTAATCAGTTTACACCCGGAATAAACGGAGTTTTGGGAATAAATTCGCGGTCCGGGAGCGCCGGGGCCGCTCCGGGCTCACCTTGGATTTGAACTTGGACTCGAGCGGCGCCGCCGGAATTTCCTTTGTCTGCAGCGGCCCCGGAAAACGCCGCGAAAGGGCAAAAAACCAGCGGGGAGGGATCGGGGCTGCGGGCACGGGAAATGGGGAAAAATCGGGAAAAAATGGGGAAAAATGGGGAAAAAATTGAATAAAAAGGGGAATAAAAAGGAAATAGAGAGAGGGGGAAAAGGGAATTTAAAAAGGGAATAAAAGGGAATAAAAATGGGGGGAAGGGGAGAAAAAGGGGACTAAAAAGGGAACAGGAAGGGGGGGGAAAGGAGATTAAAAAGGGAATAAAAATGGGGGGAAAGGGGAAAAAAAGGGGGAATAAAAAGGGAATAGAAAGTAAATAAAAGGGGAATAAACATAGGGTAAAAGGAGAATAAAAAAAGGAAAAAAAAAAGGGGATTGAAAAGGAACTGAAAAGAGGGAAAAAAGGAGATTAAAAGGCGAGGGAAAGGAGAAAACAGCGGGAGAGAATTGGGGGGAAAAAGGGGGGAAAAGATTAAAAAAAAGGGTAGAAAAGGGAATTAAAGGGAATAAAACCGGGGAGGGGGGAAGGGGGAAAATAGCGGGGGAAAGGGAATAAAAAGGGAATAAAAAAATGAATAAAAAGGGAATAAAAAGTCATTTTTGGCCTCAAAAAGCGGAACCGGTGGGAGAGGAGGAAGAAGAGGATGCGGGAATTCGGGAATTGCTGGGAAATCTCCTTCAGTGGGAACTGATCCCGAATTTCGGCTTTAGGAGGGGATTAAATTGGGGGGGAAATGGAAAAGCGGAGTTTGTTTATTCCCATTTCTACAGGAATAGTTACACTTTTATTTTTATTTATTTATCTCTGTTCAGTCTGAGTTTATCTGGGTAAAGTCCTGGCATTTGCGGAACAACCCTTATTATATATACAGAAATATATTTATATATTTGTGTCTTTATTTGCCACCTTTAGGGGCAGAAAAATGCGGGCAAATCCAAGGAAAACTCCCCCAAAATCCCCCAGATTTAGGGATCAACCCCCCTGAGCCAGGCTGGGAATTCAAAACTGAAAAATCGGGGAAAAGATGGGGAAAATGGAATTTTTGGGATCTGGGGCCAAAGGGCTGCGGGAGTCTGATACCCTGGGAGGGGGGAAAATGATGGAAAATGCAGAAATTGAGGGAAAATCGGAATTTCGGTGGGGTTTGAGCAGGGTTTTTATGGGCAGAAAAAATGGGAATTTATTCTTCTTTTCCCAAGTTTTTCCTGGAATGCCTGAGGCAAAACCGAGCTGGGGCTTGGCCGCAGGAATGAATGAATTCAGCTCGGAGTCGCTTTTTTATCCCTAAAAAAATCAAAATAAGCGCGGGCAAATTGGGGGGAAAAGGTGAGTTCGGGGGTTTTATTTATCCAAACATTTGGGACAAATATTGGGGAAACTCAGCCGAGAATGGGCGGAAAATCCCCCCGAAATTGGGATTTAAGGGGAGAATCCGCTGGAGTTCGGGTTTCCCTCTAAAACAGAATTAAAACCCCGGGTTTTTCCCCCTCCTTCATTCCCCAAATATGAAAATAATGGGAAATAATGGGAAATCCTTTTTTCCCCCATTTCGGGGGATTCTCCCGGCGCTGGAGCCGATTTTCCTTCCCGAAAATTTCCAAATTCGGCGATTTTCCTTGGAATGGGGTGGCGGGAAGAGGCAGAAATTCCCATTTTTCCCGAGGGAAAATCGAGGAGTTTTGGGTATTTTCCTTCATTTTAGGGCCACAATCAAATCGGGAAACAAAGGGAAAAAGAACCCAGGGAATTACCCGGGAATTATTTGATGGAAATTGGAATTTTTCTTTGTTCTCCCGCCGCCGTTTTTAATATTTTTTTTCCCAAAACCTGGGAAATTCCCTTTCCCAGGGAATTACTTTTCCAGGGATGGAAAAGGAAAAAATCGCAGCTCCGGGGATTCGCGATTTTGGGGCAGAATTCCCTTTTTTGGGGCAGAATTCCCTTTTTTGGGGCAGAATTCCCCCTTTTTTTTGCCGCTCTCCCTGGAATCTTTCCCATCCAAATCCGCTTTTCCCAAGGGGAATTTGTGCAAAACCTCAAATCCGCTCCACCTGCGAAAATTTGGCTCAATCCTGAATTTTTGGGGTTTTTCTTAAGGAAAAACCGGGAATAAATTCCTGAATTAAAGGGGAAAATGGGAAAATTCCTCAAATCCCGAGGGGTGAAGCGCTGCAGAGAAAATGTTGGGAGAAGCGGGAGCCAGGAGGAAAAATGGGAATTTTCCTCTTGGACTGGGAGAGAAATCGGATTTTTCTGCCTTTTCTCCTGGCAGGGATAAAAAAGGAGGAAAACGACATTAAAACGTGGATATTCCCCGGATCTGCCTTCAGAAAAAAGGGAAAACCCGGGGATTCGGGAGAGGAAAATTCCGATTTTTCTGTTCGGTAAAAATCAATTTACCAAGAGGGGTCCGCGCGCCCGGGATGAGCAAAAAAAGGGAATTTTCAGGAATTCCTCAATTCCCAAATGGAGCGGGGATTTGGGGGTTCATCCCCGGAATCCCCGGGATCGCAGCTTTTACCCCAAAAATCCCCAAAATCCGGAATTTCCGGCCGGGAGATTTCGCGGGGATTTCCTCCCATTCCCCATTTTTGGCGCCTCCTTTCCCCAGTTTTTTATCCCAGCCCCGAAAATGCCCAAAAACTCCTGGAAATGCCGATTTTTTAAAAATGTATTTTTTTAAATGGAATTCTCATTTTTTCTGCCCAAAATTTCCTTTGTTCGGCTCCTGCGGCTCCCCCGGGAATTCCGGCCCGAAATGCGAATTTTCTGCTGCTTTACCTCCGAAAAATGAGATTTTTTAAACCTCCTTTTCCTCTTTTCTTCTCCTTCCCCCATTTTCCTTCGGTTTTCTCCCATTTCTCCCATTTTTCCCTTTATTTTTTTTCCTTTTTTTCCCCTTTATTTTATCCCTTTTCCCCCCTGATTTCTTCCTCTTTTTTCCCCCTCATTTTTTCCTTTTTCCCCCTCATTTTCCCGCTTTTTTTCCCCTCTTTTCCCCCTTCCCCGACCCCCAAAGCCCCTCAATTCCCACCCCAAATTTTCCCATAAAATTCCCGCGAATTCCGCGCTCCCCAAACCACAAAACTGCGGTTTGAATTGGAATTTTTGGGGCATTTTCGGGGCATTTTGGGCGGCGCCGGGCCCTTCCCGCCGCCGCCGCGCGGCCGCAGCTTTTCCCCATAAATTTCGGGATTTAGGGGCCGTTCCGGACGTGCTGCCCCGTGTTCAGCACTTCATAAAAATTAAAAGCGAACAAAAATCCAAATCCAAGCCGGGGGCGAGGCCGCGTTTGGGTTTAATTTGGGGATTTTGTCCGGGAACTGCCGCGGGCACAAAGGAGCAGAATTCCCCAATTTTCCTGGGTTTTTAAAAATTGTTTCTGGTTTTGCTTATATACATAACCAAAATTATTCTGTTTTATTTCATTTATTGGCGGGTTTTGTTCCCCGCCGGTTTTTATCTTATTCATCCATTTATTTTATTCCACCGCCTTCCATTCCAAGCCTGTTTTCCCCGGTTTAATTCAATTTTTTCTCCCCATTTTATTCCCTTTTTTCCGCATTTAATTCATTTTTCCCCCATTTCAGCCCATCCATCGCCACTTTTCCCCATTTAATTCCATTATTTTCCCTTTTTTTTCCCATTTTTTGCCCATTTTTGCCCTTTTTTCCCTCGTTTTCCCGATTCCCGCCCCCTTTTTTCCCAAACCCGGGAATTTTCCCTTTCCCCTTGAACTTGGCATTCCCGGAATTTGTTTGTTTTGGGTTTTTTTTTCCTTTTCCAGCTTTTTCCCCTTTCGGATGATCTGGGGGTGGGGGCAGAACAACGGGGCGACCCCAAACCAGCGGGATCGGATTTGGGGCGACCCCAAACCAGCGCAAAATTTTGCGCAATTTTGGGCAGTTTGGGGGAATTTTTGGGTTTTAGCGACACACAAACCGTGGGGAGGGTCTGAACTAGGGACGCGCTGAGGACAAAAATCCTAAAAAATCAGATTTTCCCCCATTTTCCCCTCTTGCTCCCGCTTCACTCCTGCAGCCGAAACCCCCGAAATTTTGGGGCGGAATGGGAGAAAATCCGATTTTTTTGGGGGGAAAGACCCGATTTTTCGGGGAAAACCCAATTCCTCGGGAATCCGGTAGGAAGACGCGGGTGGGAAGCAGACGGGATGAAATTTTCCTTATTTTTAAAACGGATTTTCGGGAAGCGGGGAGCGCCTGAAAAAAGGGGGAAAAAAAAAAAAAAAAACAAAAAAATCCCTCGACAGGTCCAAAAAAACAGGAAAAAAAAAATACAAAAAAAATTTGAAGCGTTAAGAATAATTTAGGATTATTGTAAATAATTATAAATTAATGGGGGGGGGGGGTTTATCCCATTGGAATCCGGCGGAAAATCGGGAACTGGGGAGGGGGACGTGGAAAGGGGGGGGACACCAAAGGGGGGGGGGCACGCGGTGGGAGGGGGGGTGAGGGGGCGTGTCCTGGCGGCGCGGGACGAACCAATCAGCGCGCGGCATCCCGCGGGGGGCGTGTCCCCGGGCGCGGTAAAAGGGGCGTGGCCCGCGCGGATTTCTTAATGGAGCGGCGGCGGCGGGCTGGCGGCGCATGCGCGCTCGGCGCGGCGATGGCGGGGGGGTCCCGGGGCGCGGCGCGGAGCTGCCCCCGCCGCCAGCACCGGAGCGGGCGGAGCGGGCGGAGCGGCGGCACCGGCCCCGGCACCGGCACCGGCAGCAGCAGCAGCAGCTCCGAGAGGAGGAGGCGGCAGAGGAAGGGCGGCGGGAGGCGGCGGCAGCGCGGCATGACATGACGGCGCCGCTCGGGCTCCCCCCGCGCTGGCCCGACGCGCTCGGCTGCCGCTGCGAGGACGCGCCGCGGGAGAAGCCGCGCATGGAGAGCCTGGGCCAGTGCCGGGACGGGCTGGGGCACTGCCGGGACGGGCTCGGGCACTGCCGGGACGGGCTGGGGCACTGCCGGGACGGGCTCGGGCACTGCCGGGAGATGCTGCCCCACGCCGCGCTGGGCGCGCCGGGCGGCGGCGGCGGCGGCGGCGGAACGGGCGCGGACGGAGGAGCCGCGTTCGCGGAGCTGGCGGGCGCGGAGCCGGCGCGGCAGTGCCCGTCGGGCTCGCTGGGCTACGGCGCCTACCCGTTCGCGCCGGGCTACTACGGCTGCCGCCTGAACCTGCCGCAGAAGCCCTGCGGGTACCACCCGCCCGACAAATTCGGCGAGGCCGGCGGCGCGCTGGGCGCCGAGGAGCTGCCGCCGGCGCGGGCCAAGGAGTTCCCGTTCTACCCCGGCTTCCCCGGCTCGTACCAGGCCGTGCCGGGCTACTTGGACGTGTCGGTGGTGCCGGCGCTGGCCGAGCCGCGGCACGAGGCTTTGCTTCCCATGGAAGGCTACCAGGGCTGGGCGCTGGCCAACGCCGGCTGGGACGGGCAGGTTTACTGCTCCAAGGAGCAGCCGCAGCCCGCGCACCTCTGGAAGGCGCCGTTCCCAGGTAGGCAGCGGCAGCGGGAGCGGTGCCCGCCGTGCGAGCGGCTCCTCCGCGGGGATTGATCAGGGCAGCCCAGAAATCCCATATCCCGTGCACCCCATCTATTCCGTCTACCCCATATAGCCGGATTGATCCCATCTATCCCGATATTCCATATATCCCGATATATTTATCCCATCTATCCCGTGTATCCCACCTATCCCATCTATTCCATCTACCCCTATAGCCGGATTTATCCCATATATCCCGATGTATTTATTCCATCTATCCCATCTATTCCGTGTATTCCATCTCTCCCATCTATCCCATCTATCCCATATATCCCGATATATTTATCCCATCTATCCCATCTATTCCCTGTATCCCATCTATCCCATCTATCCGGATCTATCCCATATATCCCGATATATCTATCCCATCTATCCCATCTATTCCCTGTATTCCATCTCTCCCATGTATCCGCATTTATCCCATCTATCCCAATATATCTATCCCATCTATCCAATCTATTCCCTGTATTCCATCTCTCCCATATATCCGCATTTATCCCATACATCCCGATGTATTTTATCCCATCTATCCCATCTATTCCCTGTATTCCATCTCTCCCATCTATCCCATACATTCCGATGTATCTATCCCATCTATTCCGTGTATTCCATCTCTCCCATGTATCCGCATTTATCCCATACATCCCGATATATCTATCCCATCTATCCATATATCAGTATATCAGTATATACATTTATTCCATCTATCCCCTATATCCCGTGTATCCCACCTATCCCATCTATCCTCTGTACCCCGTGTATTCCACCTATCCTAGAAATCCCCCGTATTCAGTGTATCCCACACATCCCATCTATCCGGATTTATTCCGTATATCCTGGTGTATTAATCCCATCTATCCATACATTCCACCTGTCCCGGTATATTTATCCCATCTATCCCGTATATTATATTTATCCCGTCTGTCCCACCCATCCCATATATTCCGCGTGTCCCACCTATGCACATAAATTCCATTTATCCCGATATGTTTATCCCACCTACCCCACCTCTCTGGATCTATCCCCAGATATTCCCTGTACCCTGTGTGTCCCGTATATTCCCTCTATCCCATTTATCCCATATATTCCGTGTGTCCCATCTATCCCCTATATTCTGCGTATTCCACTTATTCCCTATATCCCGATCTATTTATCCCTTATATTCCAAATATCCACATGTATTTATCCCACACGTTCCCGATATCTGGATATACGCCATATATTCAATTTATCCCATTTATCCCGTACCCACCTATCCCATCCATTCCATAGAGCCGGGGACATTAATTCCATATATCCCGATATATTCCATATATGATTCCAGCTCTTCCATATACCCCTTATATCCGCATATATTAATTATTAATTCCATATATCCCGGTATATTAATTCCATTTATCCCATATATCCCGATATATTTATCCCATGTATCCGGGTATATTTATTCCATATATCCGGGTACATTTATTTCATATATTCCACATATCCCAATATATTAATTCCATATATCCTATATATCAGGGTATATTTATTCCATGTATCCGGGTATATTAATTCCATATCTCCGGGTACCTTTATTCCATATATCCCATTTATCCTGGTATATTTATTCTATATATTCCATTTATCCGGGTATATTAATTCCCTATATCAGGGTATATTAATTCCCTATGTTCCCTATATCCGGGTACATTTATTCCATTCCTCCGGGTATATTTATTCCCTATATCCGGGTATATTAATTCCATATATTCCCTATATCAGGGTGTATTCATTCCCTACATCCGGGTACATTAATTCCATATATTCCCTATATCCAGGTATATTTATTCCATATATCTGGGTATGTTAATTCCCTATATCAGGGTATATTAATTCCCTATATTCCCTATATCAGGGTATATTAATTCCATATATTCCCTACATCCGGGTACATTAATTCCATATATTCCCTATATCCGGGTATATTAATTCCATATATCTGGGTATGTTAATTCCCTATATCAGGGTATATTAATTCCCTATATTCCCTATATCAGGGTATATTAATTCCATATATTCCCTATAACAGGGTGTATTCATTCCCTATATCCGGGTACATTAATTCCATATATTCCCTATATCCGGGTATATTTATTCCATATATCTGGGTATGTTAATTCCCTATGTCAGGGTGTATTAATTCCCTATATTCCCTATATCAGGGTGTATTTATTCCGTGTATCAGGGCACATTTCCCCCCCATATCCGGCCGTGTTTATTCCGCATATCCGGGTGTGTTCCGCGTTTCCCACCAATTCCGCCCGCTCCGTGTATTCCATGCGCCCGCGGAGCTCGGGCCCGGCTAATTAGAGGGAAGCGGCTCAGGAATGCTCGGAGCGGAGCGGGCAATGTGCACGGGCACGCTCGGCGGGGCGAGGCCAGCGCGGCCCCAAACCCGACTTAATTCCATAATTCTGCCCTTCCCCGGCAGCCGAACCCGGCCCCAAGACACGGAGTTAATGCCATAATTCTGCCCTTTCTCCTGATCCAATCCCGGCCCCAAAACCCGGAGTTAATGCCATAATTCTGCCCTTTCTGCTGACCCAAAACCCGGAGTTAATTCCATAATTCTGCCCTTTCTCCTGATCCCAAACCCGGAGTTAATTCCATAATTCTGCCCTTCCTCCTGATCCCAAACCCGGAGTTAATTCCATAATTCTGCCCTTTCTGCTGGAGTAATCCAATCTCCAAAACCCCGCGGAAATTCCCGAATTCTGCCATTTTTCCGGCAGCAATTCCGGCCCCAAAAATCCGCGGAAATTCCCTAAACCTGCCCTCCTTTCGGAGCCAATCCCGGCCCAATCCAACCCCCAAAATTCCCGAATTCTGCCCTTTCTCCCGATCCAATCCCGGCCCAATCCAACCCCCAAAATTCCCGAATTCTGCCCTTTCTCCCGATCCAATCCCGGCCCAATCCAACCCCCAAAATTCCCGAATTCTGCCCTTTTTCCCGATCCAATCCCGGCCCAATCCAAACCCCAAAATTCCCGAATTCTGCCCTTTCTCCCGATCCAATCCCGGCCCAATCCAACCCCCAAAATTCCCGAATTCTGCCCTTTCTCCCGATCCAATCCCGGCCCAATCCAACCCCCAAAATTCCCGAATTCTGCCCTTTTTCCCGATCCAATCCCGGCCCAATCCAAACCCCAAAATTCCCGAATTCTGCCCTTTCTCCCGATCCAATCTCGCCCAATCCAACCCCCAAAATTCCCCAATAATTCCCGAATTTCGCCTTTCTGCTCCTTCCCCTCCCGCCGCTCCCCCGCGGGCGGAGAGCTCCAAAAAAAGGGGAAAAAAATGAAAAAAAAAATTAATAAAAAAATGAAAATCGCGCTGCAAGCGAATCGCGGAGCGGCTCGGGGGCTGACAGGGGCCGGGCGCTCAATCAGCTCCCAATTAACGCAATTAACGCCGGAGGTGTCAAGTGCCAGCCGGAGCTGTTCGGGGGGAAGGAGGTTATTTCCCCTTTTATCGGCACAAAAAAAAAACCAAATTCGGCTTTTTCCTTCACCTTTTATTTCCCCTTTTATCGGCACGAAAACCCCCAAATTCGCCTTTTCCCTTTACCCTTTAATTCCCTTTTATCAGCCCCAAAAACCCCAAATTCGGCCTTTTCCTTTCCCCTTTATTTCCTTTTATTGGCACAAAAACCTCAATTTCGGCTTTTCCCTTTATTTCTCTTTTATCAGCGCCAAAACCCCCAAATCTGTTTTTACCTTTCCGCTTTATTTTCCTTTTATTAGCACCAAAAACCCCAAAATCGCCTTTTCCCCTTTCCCCTTTATTTCCCCTTTATCAGCACAAAATCCCCCAAATTCGACATTCCCCTTTATTTCCTTTCTATCCGCACCAAAACCCCCAAATTCGGCTTTTCGGGGAATTTTGGGCACCCAGGATTGGGAATTCTGCCGCGCGGCTCCGGCTGCTTTTTATTTTTATTTTTTGGGCATTTTTTGGGGGGGGATTTTTATTTTTGGGGGACCCCTCCCCTCTTTGTGACCCCAAAACCTCCCCAATTAACACGCGGACCGTAATTAGCGCCCGTCCCCATTTTCCTGACCCTTTTGGGGCGCCGGATTTGGGGTTCAGCTCCCCCCAAACCCCAAAATTCCGTTTTTGGGGTTTTTGCCCCCCGTTCCCCGTTCCCCAGCGCCCCCAAAAACCGCTGGAAAAGGGAAAATTTGGGTATTTTGCCCATTCCGAGGGGATTTTTGGGGTTTGGGGCTGCTCAGGGCGGATTTTCCTCTGCGGGAAAGGGGAAAGGGGTGGGAGGACAAAAAGGAAAGGAGGGAAAAGGGGGAAAACGCCGAATTTTGCCCAAATTTGCGGGATTTGAGGCGCCTGAGGGCGGGCGCTGCTCCTTCATCGGCGGCCAAGGCAAACAGGGAATGGAAACAGGGAATTAAAAAAGGGAATTAAAACAGAATTAAAACAGAATTAAAACAGGAATTATCCCCGCTGTGTTTGCATTCCCATTATCCACAACACCATCAGCCATTGGCGCCTCCCCCGCCGCCCTTTTCCTCCTTTTTCCCACTTTTTTTCCCTCTTTTTCCCACCTTTTTTCCCTTTCCCCCCTTTTTTTTCCTCTTCTCCCTTTCCCCACCTTTTCCCACCTTTTTTATCCCTTTTCCCCCCATTTTCCCTCCTCCTTCTTCCTCTCTTTCCCCCTCATTATCCATCGGTTTTTTTCCCTTTTTTCCCCCAATTCTTTTCCCCCTTTCCCACCCCCATTTTACCCCAATTTTCCCTCTCCCTCCCCAAAATCCTCCCCCAACCCCACGGGCCGCAATTCCCCCTTTTTCCCCTCATTTCCTTTCCCAAAATTCCCATTTTTTACCCATTTCCGTTCCCCCCGCTTCTCTCCAAACCAAATCAATTCACGTTATTCCCGGTTTTTACCCATTTCCATTTCACCTTTGTTTTTAACCCCTTTATCCCCATTTTTTCCATGTATACCCATTTCCCGCGTTCTAACCCCATTTTTACCCATTTCCACACTTGTTAGCCCCATTTCCCCCGTTCTAACCCCATTTTTACCCGTTTCCAACTGTTCTGACGCCATTTTTACCCGTTTCCAACTGTTCTAACCCCATTTTTACCCGTTTCCAACTGTTCTGACGCCATTTTTACCCGTTTCCAACTGTTCTAACCCCATTTTTACCCGTTTCCACTTCACCCCGCTTTGCCTTTAACCCTTTTATCACTGTTTTTACCCATTTCCCCTGTTCTAACCCAATTTTTACCCATTTCCCCCCATTCCAACCCAATTTTCACGCATTTCCTGCATCCCAACCCCATTTTCACCCATTTCCACCTCACCCCACTCCGCTTTTTAACCCTTTATCCTCGTTATTCCTATTTTTTACCCATTTCCCCCGTCCCAACTCCATTTTTACACAATTGCCCCCATCCCACCCCCTTTTTTTCCCAATTTCCCCGTTTCTAATCCCATTTTCCCCATCCCAGACGTGGTCCCTCTGCAGGCCGAGCCCAGCCCGTTCTGCCGGGGCCGCACGAAGCGCGTGCCCCACAGTGACCCCCAAAACCCCTTTAACCCTTTGATTAACCCGTTAATTCCCATTTTTACCATTTCCAACCCATTTTTTACCCATTTCCCCCCATTTCCCCCCATTCCAGACGCGGTGCCCCCCCAGGCCGACCCCGGCCCGTTCCGGCGCGGCCGCAAGAATCGCGTGCCACACCCCGAACCCCTTTAACCCCTTTGTCCCCTTTATTAACCTTTTATTAACCCCTTAATAACCTTTCACTAACCCTTTGATTCCCATAACCCGCATTTTTCCCCAATTTCCCCGTTTCTAACCCCATTTTTTCCCTCCATCCCAGACGTGGTGCCTCTCCAGCCGGAGCCCAGCCCGTTCCGGCGCGGCCGCAGGAAGCGCGTGCCCCGCCGCGACCCCTTTATCCCCATTTTTAACCCATTTTTCCCCCACAACTCCCATTCTAACCCCAATTTTCCCCCCATAACTCCCATTCTAATGCCATTTTTTCCCAATTTCCCCGTTTCTAACCCCATTTTTTCCCTCCATAGACGTGGTCCCGCTGCAGCCGGAGCCCAGCCCGTCCTGGCGCGGCCGCAAGAAGCGCGTGCCCCGCCGCGACCCCTTTATTAACCCCTTTATTAACCCTTTAAAGCCCGTGTTTCCCCCATAGCTCCCATTCTAACCCAATTTTTACCATTTTATCCGTTTTTTCCCCCATCCCAGACGTGGTCCCGCTGCAGCCGGAGCCCAGCCCGTTCCGGCGCGGCCGCAAGAAGCGCGTGCCCCACTGTGACCCCCATAACTCCCATTCTGACCCCATAACTCCCTTTTTTTTACCATTTTAACCCAGTTTTTCCCCATTTCCTCACTCCCCAGACGTGGTCCCGCTGCAGCCGGAGCCCAGCCCGTTCCGGCGCGGCCGCAAGAAGCGCGTGCCGTACACGAAGCCGCAGCTGAAGGAGCTGGAGCGCGAGTTCGCCGCCAGCCGCTTCATCACCAAGGAGAAGCGGCGGCGCATCGCGGGCGCCACCAGCCTGAGCGAGCGCCAGGTCACCATCTGGTTCCAGAACCGCCGCGTCAAGGAGAAGAAGGTGCAGGGCAAGGCGCGGCCCGCGCACCTGCGGGACACCTGAGCGGGACGGGGCGCGGAGGAACGGGGGAGAAACGGGCGGAAGGTTCAGCGTCGGACGTCGGACTCTGGGGCGGCGAGAATTGCCGGAATGTGGAAAACAAAGGGTTAAAAATGCAGTATTTATCCTCGGACTTTGGGGCGGCCAGAATCGCCGAAATATTGGGAAAAATAATCAGTTTTCAATGGGTGTAAAATTCAGCGTCGGACGTCGGACTCTGGGGCGGCGAGAATTGCCGAAATATGGAAGACAAAGGGTTAAAAATTCGATATTTATCCTTGGACTTTGGGGCGGCCAGAATCGCCGAAATATGGAAGACAAAGGGTTAAAAATTCGATATTTATCCTTGGACTTTGGGGCGGCCAGAATCGCCGAAATATGGAAGACAAAGGGTTAAAAATTCGATATTTATCCTCGGACTTTGGGGCGGCGAGAATTGCCGAAATATGGAAGACAAAGGGTTAAAAATTCGACGTTTATCCTTGGACTTTGGGGCGGCGAGAATTGCCGAAATATGGAAGACAAAGGGTTAAAAATTCGATATTTATCCTTGGACTTTGGGGCGGCCAGAATCGCCGAAATATGGGGAAAAAAAATCAGTTTTCAATGGGTGGAAAATTCAATATTTGTCATCGCGCCCTCAGGACTTTGGGGTGGCCAGAATCGCCAAAATATGGGGGAAAAAAATCGATTTTCAGTGGGTGGAAAATTCAATATTTATCGTCGTGACGGTGGAACACTGAGGTGGCCACAATTGCCAAAATATGGGAAAAAAAGGGGTTAAAAATTTGTTATTTATCATCGTGCCCGCAGGACTTTGGGGCGGCCATAATCACCAAAATATGGGACAAAAAATTGGTGGAAAATTCAATATTTATCCTTGGACTTTGGGGCGGCCAGAATCGCCAAAATATGGATTAAAAAAGGGTTAAAAATTCAATATTTATCCTTGGACTTTGGGGCGGACGGAATCACCAAAAACAAGGAAAAAAAAATCGATTTTCAATGGGTGGAAAATTCGATATTTATCATCGTGCCACAAGGACTTTAGGCTGGCCAGAATTGCCAAAAAAGGAACCAAAAAAGCATCAAGAATTTGGTATTTATCCTCGTGCTGGCGGGACTTTGGGGTGGCCGAAATCCCCGAGAAAAGGAGAAAAAAGTGTTAAAATTGAATATTTGTCCTCGTGCCGGAGGGACTTTGGGGTGGAGAAAACCCCGAAAAAGGAAAAAATCCCAGTGTAAAATTCAATATTTATCCTTGTGCTGGGGGACTTTGGGGTGGAGAAAACCCCGAAAAAAGCCGAAAATCCCGAAAAAAGCCCCAAAACCGAAGGCAGAAGAGCAAAACTCGGTATTTATTTATCCCGGTGCCCGCGGGGAATTTAAGGAGAAAAATCCCAAAAAAAGGAAAATTCCGACCCCGAAACTCCGAAATCCCAGCGCGGGATTCGGGGGGGAAAATCGGAATTTTGGGCTGAGAGTGGAAATTCCCGATTCTCCCGCTTTTTTTTTTTTTTTTTTTTTTTTTTTTTTTTTTGCCGTTATTTCTGTGGCAAAAAAAAAAAAAAAAGTGAAAAACTCCCAAAAATCGCCCAAAAAATCCCCAAATTTTCCCCAGGGCGGCGTCGGCTCCGCTTGTTTGAGGATGGAAAAATCAGAATTTTTAGGGATGGAAAAATCCAATTTTTTAAGGATGGAAAAATCGGGAATGGGGAAAAATCCCCAGCGAGGTTTGGGGTCGGATTTGGGGGATTTTTGTGGATTTTTTGTGAATTTTGGGGTTCTCCCCCGCGGGTTCGGACGGGGAAATTGGGAATTTCCGGCCGGATTTTGGGTTTTTTTGGGGGGAAATTTGGATTTTTTGGGGTTGTGCTGTCGCTGTCAGCTCGTGGTGTCCGCCTTGTACCGATCCTTGGAAATAAATCGCTTTTTTTGGTCGTTGTTTTGTCTGGAAGACAAAAAAAAAAAAAAAAAGAGAAAAATATTTCTGTTTGTGCGGCTTTTTCAGCACCCGGAGGGAATTCCTGGGAAAAATGGGGAAAAAATGGAAAAAAAAGCAGGAAACTGGAGGGAAAAAAACAGGAAAATTAGATTTAAAAAACCAGGAAAATGAGGGGGGAAAAGCAAGAAAATGGGGGGGGGGGAAAGGAGAAAAATTGGGGAAAAAAGGAGAAAAAAAGGGAAAATTAAAGGACGGGAAGGGCAGAAAATAAATGCGAGGGGGTTGAAGTGAGAGCTTCAAAATGGGATTTTTATTGCGTTTAATTTCTATTTATTTCATTTTTCTTGAGGGTATTTTATTAAATTAATTTTTATTTGGTCTGGTTTTATTTGATCTATTTTTATTTAGTCTAATTACGTCTATTTTAGTCTATTTTAATCTATTTTGGTATATTTTTATTTAGTCTTTTTTTTTATTCAGTCTATTTTTGGTGCATTTTTAATTGAATCTCTTTCTAGGTAAGATATTTTCATTGAATTTAATTTAATTAACCTATTTTAATTCAATATATTTGTGTTCGACCGCGTTTTTATTTCACGTGTTTTGATTTCATCACCTTTAATGTGTTTTTATTTCATGTGTTTTTATTTCATTGCGTTCTTGCCCAATTTAAATTTTATTGGATTTTTTTATCTCTTTATTTTTTCCTCCCTAAACTCCCCCGAGGGGAGGGAAAAATGCCCAGAAATTGTTTAAAATCCCGATTTTTTTTTTGGCTTTAATTTGCCCGAAATGCAGCAAAAATCGAGTGCGGAATCGGGATGGAAATGGGGGAAAAAATCGGAATTTTAGTGGCTGCAAAAGCGCTCGTGAGGGTGGCAAAATATTCAATTTATTGTATATTTAATATCAGTTTATTACCGATTTTACATCTATTTAATATTTATTTCTGTGTTCCTTCCAGGCGCGTGGATCTCACCCCCAATATTCCATTTTTTTTTTTAGGATTTCGGGGCGGATTTTTCCTTTTTTTTTAGGATTTTGCCATTTTTTCTGCATTTTGCAGCTGTCAATATTCGGGTTTGGGTGTGGGAGAGCCGGGGTTTCCATAATTCAGAATTTTGGGGGTTTTATTTTGGTTTTTTTTTTCCCTTAAATCCCGCCCGAAATAGAAATTTCCATCAGGGTTCGGTGGAAACTTCCAGAAATATTTGGGTTAAACAGAGACATTCGTAGGAGAAGGAGAGGAATCGGTGAATTTATAGAAATAGACGATTAAAACAATTTAAAATGGGGCAATTTGGGAATGGGGAAAAATTTCTGATTTTCTTCCAAGGGTGGGAAACGGAGCTCGGGCTTGGGACGGAAAATGGGAAATTTTGGGCTCAAGTTTTGGCATTTTGGGCTCAAGTTTTGGCATTTTCAGGATCATTTTGGGTCAGTTCCGGTTCCATTTTTGGTCAATTCTGATCTCAGTTTTTGTCACTCCTGGGTTCATTTTTTGGTCACTTTTGGGTTCATTTTTGTCACTTTTTGCCTCAGTTTTGGTCACTCTGGGCTTTGATTTTTATCAAATTTGGCTCAATTTTTGGTCCATTTGGATTAAACTTTTGGGGTAATTTCTGGTCAATTCTGCTTTAATTTTCGGTCACTTTTGTGATCATTTTTTATCAGTTCCAGTTTAATTTTTTGGTCACTTTTGGGTTCGTTTTTTGTCACTTCTGGGTCAATTTTCGGCCATTTCGGGTTCATTTTTTGTCATTTTCAGGTCGATTTTTCCTCCTGCGCCTCCTTTTCCTTCTCTTGGCCGAACTTTCATTCCCGAGCCTCCAAAAACCGGGAAAAACCCCCAAAAATGGCAAAACAGAGAAATCCCTTTGATTTATTCCTCCTCAGGGTGATTATTTGGGGGATTTGGGTGGAAAAATTGGGGAAATCCAGGGATTCCTCCTCCTCCATTTAATCCAGATGGGAAAAAATTAATTTTTGGTTGGAAAAATCAAAATCATCCCCGAATTCTTTCCTTAATTTCCTTTTTTTGGGCGTTTTTCACCCAGTCCTTCCTCCCGCTGCTGATTTGGGATTTTTTGGGGGGTTTCCCTTCATTTTTTCCCCAGAAAATTTGGATTTCTGAGCCAAACCTTGGAAATCTCCAGCTCCAATCCTCAGTGAATTCTCCCAGCCAGGAGATTCTGAGTGATTTTTTTTCATTTCTTAATCGATCTTTTGAATTTCTGATTTGGAGTTCTAGGAGGGATGTGGATTTTGGGGATAGAAATTCCCGATCTGGGGCCGAGCTGAGGGGAAAAAGGGGCAAAAGTTGGGATTTTCGGGGTCGTGACAGCGCCTGGAGGGAAGAGGGGAAAGTGAATTAGAGTTGTTTAAAATTAATTGGAATGGATTGGAATGGAAGAAAATTGAACTTAAATTCATTGCAATGGATGAAGATGGAATTTGAATTCATTGCAATGGATTGGAATGGATGAAAATGAATTGGAATGGATGAAAATGAATCGGAATTCATTGCAATGGATGAAAATTGAATTTAAATTCATTGCAATGGATTAGAATGAATGAAAATGAATTGGAATTCATTGCAATGGACGAAAATAATTCGGAATTCATTGGCGTGAATGAAAATCAATGAAAAACGGGAAGAAAACGGGAATTGGGTGGGAATTCTGTCCCCGAGTCTGTTCGGGGTTTGATTGCAAATGGGGCAAATTCAGGCAAATTCGGGTAAATCCGGGTAAATCCGGGTAAGTTCGGGTTAGTTCGGGTAAATTCAGATAGATTCGGGTAATTTGGGTAAGTTCGGGTAAGTTCAGGTTAGTTCGGGTCAATTTGGGTAAGTTCGGGTAAGTTCAGGTTAGTTCGGATCAATTTGGGTAAGTTCAGGTTAGTTCGGATCAATTTGGGTAAATTCGGGTAAGTTCGGGTTAGTTCGGATCAGTTCGGGTAAATTCGGGTAAGTTCAGGTTAGTTCGGATCAATTCGGGTAAGTTCAGGTTAGTTCGGATCAATTTGGGTAAATTCGGGTAAGTTCGGGTTAGTTCGGATCAGTTTGGGTAAGTTTGGGTAAGTTCGGGTTATTTCGGATCAGTTCGGGTAAATTGGGGTAAATTGGGGTAATCTCTGCTAAATTCAGAGATTGGTGTGAATTGGGCTCAGCTCGGGTGAAGTGGGGTCGTTTCGGATGAGTTCGTGTGCAGTCGGGCCGTTCGGGCCGTTCGGGCCGTTCGGGCCGTTCCGGATTTTTCCCGCGTTTTCGGCCCCAAACTCGCTCCCGGGCGGCGGTGACGTCAGGGGCGGTGACGTCACGGGGGTTACCCTTGACCTTGACATCACGGGGGAGGTCCGGGGACCCCGGGCCGCGTTTGGTTTAACCCGGGTTTGGTTTAACCCGGGTTTAGTTTAACCCGGGCTCGCTTTAACCCGGGTTTAGGTTAACCCGGGCCTGGATCTCCTTTATTTTTCCTATTATTCCTTTATTTTTTCCATTATTCCTTCCTTTTCCCTGTTTTTCCTTTCTCCTATTATTTCTTTTCCCATTTATTTCCATCCCTCCTGTTTTCCCTTTCTTTATTTCCTGTCTTTTATCTCTTAATTTTTCTTTTTCCTATTATTTCCTTCCTTTTTCTATTCTTTCCCTTTTCTTTAAACCCGATTTTATTTCTATTTATTTCCTTTTCTTTTTTCTATTTTCCCTTCCTTTTTTCCCTTTCATTTTTCCCATTTTTTCTCTTTATTTTCCCCCCTTTCTTATTTCCTTTCTCTTTTCTATTTTCCCCTCATTTTTCCTTTTATTTTTCCCATTTTTTCCCTTTTTTTCTCCCTTTCTTTTTCCCATTTTTCCCATCATTTCCCCTTTTTTTCTCCCTCTTTATTCCCGCTCCCACCCCGACATTTCCCCGTTTATTTTTTTTTCCCCCAAAATCCGGTTTTTTAAGGCTCAAATCCCCCCCAGGATCGGGAATTTCTCCCATTTCAGCTCCAGGTGAGTGCAGCTCCCGTTTTTCCCGAAATCCCGCAAAAACTTGGCTTCGAAAGACCAAAAGAGAGGGGAAAGAAGGGGAAAAAAGGAAAATAAAGGAGAAAAATAGCGGAAAAATTAAAAAGGGAAAAAAAATTAAAAAGAGGAAAAAGGGAGAGGAAAGAAAGGGAATAAAAGGGAGAAGAAAATGAAAATAAAGAGGATTTTTTATTATTTTTGGGAGCTTTGCCAAGGAATTTTTCCCGAGGCGTTTCCAGCGCCGCTTCCCGGGGTTTTGGGTTTTGTTTTGGGTTTTGGTTTTTTTGGGTTTTGTTGGGTTTTTGGTTTTTTTCCCTTTCTTGTCTGCTCCGCCTCAAAGTGGGGAAAATTCCATTTTTTTGGGGATTTTTGGGAACCGAGCCCGGAATTGGCCGCGCCTCGGGTCCCAAAAATTCCATTTTTTCTCCTCTTTTCCCACGAAAAATGGGATTAAAATTGATTAAAAATCGCTTTTTTTTTTGGGTTCTTTAGGTCGCGATTGGGACGGAGAATCCCGCGGGGTTTTTTCAGTTTTTCGGGGGGATTTTTTAGGAATTCCAGGGAAAAAACCTCGAATTTCTGCCCTAAAAGCAGCGCTAGAGTCAAACCCGAAATTGCCTCCCCGATTTGGGGTTGGATTTTCCGCTGGCAAAAATTGAGAAAATTTGGGAAAAAAATGGGATTTTCCATTAATTTCCCTCTTTGGGACCTGAACTGGAACCGCCCGCAGAAAATTCCCATTTTTTCCATTGAATTTTATTTTATTTTATTTTATTTTATTTTATTTTATTTTATTTTATTTTATTTTATTTTATTTTATTTTATTTTATGGTCCGATCCCGGTTTCTCGGCTTTTTAATGGGATGTAATTTTATTTTTTGGGGCTCAATCCGATTTCCAGATGGAAAACTCGGGATATTTTAATCTATTTATTCCATTTTTAATCGGCGAAATTCGGGACATTTTATTTCATGTATTCCATTTTTAATTGGCGATATTCGGGATATTTTAATTCATTTATTCCATTTTTAATTCGGATTCCTCGCGCTAAAATTCCCTCTCCGGGCCGAGCCGAGCGCTGGGAATAAATTGAATTCACGGGGGAAGAAAAATCCCCAAAAATTGAAATTTTCAGCGCCAGACCCCTTTTACTGCCGGACAGTGACCTTGAACTGCGCCGCCGTTCACGGCCCGCCCGCCGTCGCCTTTTCTTCGCCTTTTCTTCGCCATTTCCGGCGCTTCCCCCCCAAAAGCGAGCGAAAATTCAAAACAAATTCTCTTTCCAGGGACGTTTTGCCGAAAAATCGGGATTTTTTTTCGCAGCGGGGAAAAAGGAAATTTTAATTTATTTTAAATTTATCTCTTTTTTTTCTTCTTCCCCATTTTTACAATATATATATTTTTTATTTTTTTTCCATTTATTTAAAATATATTTAAATTTTTTCCCCCATTTATTTTAAATATATTTAGCATTTATATTTAATTTTATTTGTATTTATTTTTTTGCTGATTAAATCAATTTTTAATTCTTTTTTTTTTTTTTTTTTTTTTTTTTTTCCCGGGGTTTTTTGAGTTAAAAAAGGAATTCCAAATCCGGGGGGTTTTTCCGAGCGATTTAAGCGGGAATTGGGATTTTTTCTGTTCTTTTTTTTACAAAAGGCGTCCCCGGGGTTTTCTAAGTGATTTTTCCGAGCATTCCCAGCGCAGAAAAATGAGATTTTAATGGGAAAAATCCCCCTGGAAAGGCGGGAGCGCCGCCGAGGGGTTTTTAGACTTTATTTTATTTCCATTTCTGGCTTTATTTCGGTTTTTTATTTCCATTTCTGGCTTTATTTCGGGTTTTATTTCTGGTTCGGGAGCTCAGGCCACGCTTGGGATGTTCGGGGCTTTCGCTGCTTGGAAAATGAGGAAAAATGAGGAAAAACCACCAAAACCCCCCAAAATAATTCGCTTTTCTCGGCCCGATTCTCCCCCGCTCAACCCCGCAGCGCCGCCCCCAAAACCGCGGGTTTTAAATTGGATTTTTGACCGCAAAAACGCCCAAAGTCAGGAGTCCGAAACCCCTGAAAAATCGGGATTTTGGGGCAGAAATTCGCTTTTCCAGCAGGGAACGCAGCCCCGGGCAGGGATTTTTGGCGGAGGGGAAGAATTTCAATTTTTCTTTTCGCGCAGAAAAATAAATAAAAAATGCAGCGAACAAAAGGGAGGGAAATGATTGAAAATGATCCAGAGGCTTTTGGTTCTCGCCTCGTACCTGGAGGGGGAAAAATTCCTTGGCAGGGCTTGGAAAGCGACCAAAAAAGGGGAAAAAATTAAAAAATAAATAGAGAAAACCGCCCCAAAAAAGGGGAAAATATAAAAATTAAATAGAGAAAATCGCCCCAAAAAGGGGGGGGGGAAATAGGGGAAAAAAAAAAAAAGAATCAAAAAGGGGAAAAAAAAAAAAAAAAATAGAGAAAAACCGCCCCAAAAAAGGGAGAAAAATAAAAAAATAAATAGAGAAAAACCGCCCAAAAAGGGGGGGGAAATAAAAAAATAGAGAAAAACCGACCAGAAAAGGGGAAAAAATTAAAAAATAAATAGAGAAAAACCGCCCCAAAAAAGGGGAGAAAGATAAATAAATAGAGAAAAACCGCCCAGAAAAGGGAGTAAAATAAAAAAAAAAATAAATAGAATAAAAGACGTCCCAAAATAGGGGAAAAAAATAAAAATAAATAGGAGAAAAACCCAACCAAAATAGGGGGGAAATATAAATGGAAAGAAATAAGAAAGATATCGCGAAAAAATAATTTTTAAAGCCCCAAAAGAAGGGGGAAAGAGGGGCGGGCGGAGTTTTCCAGGCTGGAAAAAAGCTGGGGAAAAGCGGAATTTCGGGTTTTTCAAGCGGAATTTCGGGTTTTTCCACCTCTGCACGAAGAGAAAGCGCCCGAGGAGCCGCGCCTGATTTATTTGGGGTTTTTATTCTTTTTTGATGTTTTCTGGGTTTTTTTTTTTGAGGGAGTTTGGAGCCTCCAGGAGGGGAAAAACCTGAATTTATTTCGGGGGCAATGCCTGAAATGAGCAGTGGGAGGGAAACGGGAGCTGGGGCGGTTTCACCTCCCGGGGAGGATTTTGGGGAGGAAAACTCGAAATTCCGGCCGGGGGCAGGAAAAGCAAAATAAAGGTGGGGAAGGGGCAGGGAAAAAAGGATGAAAAATGGCCAAAAGGGGAAATTGCGCCCCAAAACGCCGCAGGTCCCGCTCGGAGCTTCTGCCCTGGGTTTATTTCCCGTCCCTGCATTTATTTCCCGTTTCTCCATTTGTTTTCCCGTTCCTCGATTTATTTTGGGGATTTTTTGAGTTTATTTCACGCTGGAAGGAGCCGGGATCGATTTTTATTTTTATTATTTTTTTTTTTCCTTGGTTTTCCACGGAAGAAGGGAATGGAAAAAAATGAAAATAAATGGAATTAAATTGAATTAAATCCCCTCCGCGCCGCTGGCAGGGCGCTGGAAAATGCGGATTTTGGGGGAATTTCTGGGGGGAAAATGGGGGTGAAAAATCAGAATTTGAGGGTTTGGGCCTTGCAGGGGATAAAGGAAGGGAAATAAAAGCAATAAAATGAGGATTTGTCCCCAAAAAAGAAATCCTGGAGAGGCCGGGAAGGGGCTGGGGCAGCCCCGGAGCTGAGGGGACACGAAAATGAGGGAAAAAAGGAAATAATGATCAAAAAAATGGCAAAAAAAAGGTGAAATAATGGTAAAAACGGTCCAAAAATAACAAAAATAATAGAACAGTGATGAAAAATGATCAACGATTTTATGGGATGGACCAAAAATTATAAGAAAGGAGGAAAGAATGATAAAATTATTAAAGATGACATAAATGGTAAAACAATGGCAAAAATTAACAATAAATGATTGAAAAGGAAAAAATAAAGATAAAAATGACCGAAAATGGTGTGAAACGGCCCAAAATGATAAGAAGACACAAAACGATGACAAAATTTATGAGCAAACGACAAAACAACGATAAAAATGAACAAGAAATTTGATAAAATCCGATAAAGCAATGATCAAAAATGGATCGAAAATGACCAGAAAATTACGGGAAACGACCAAAACCCGATAAAAAATGACCAGAAAGTTATTCCAAGAGGGAAGGAATGATTTGAAATGAACAGAAAAGCTGATCCAGAGCCCCAAACTGTGAATTTGTGTGACACAAAATCCGATGGCGATTTATCGGGCGACGCTTCTACCCAATCGAGGAGGCCGTTAATTAAATAATGAATGAATTAATTAATGCGCGGAGCCCGCGCCAGCGCCGATCCCCTCCCGCCCCGGAGCGGTTTTGGGGTGAAAAACGCGAAAATTGCGCTTTCAAAATGGGAATTTTGGGGGTTAAAAATGGGGATTTCGGGGTGAAAACCCCGCGAATGTGGCGGGTTAAAAATGGGATTTTGGGGGTGAAAAACGCGGATATTGCGCGTTCAAAATGGGAATTTTGGGGGTGAAAAACGCGGATATTGCGGGTTCAAAATGGGAATTTCGGGGGTGAAAAACGCGGATATTGCGGGTTCAAAATGGGAATTTCGGGGGTGAAAAACGCGGATATTGAGGGTTAAAAATGGGGATTTTGGGGGTTCCGGCAGAGACGGAGAGGATGGAAAGGGTAAAAAAAAAAAAAGGAATTAAATTGGGGTTGGGTTTGGGGATTTTAATGGTTGGGTTTGGGAGGGCGGGGAAAAATGGGGGGAAATGGGGGGAAAAAAGGGAAAATGAGGGAAAATAGGGGAAAGGAGGGAAAATGAGGGAAAAGGAGAAAAATAGGAAGGGAAAGGAGGGGAAATGTGGGAAAAGGGAGGGAACGGGAGGAAGAAGGGAGGGGAGAGAAGGAAGAAAAAGGGAGGGAAATGGAGAGTAAAAGGAGGCGGAAAGGGAGGAATAAAGGAGAAAAAACGGAGAAATAAAGGAGAAAAAACGGAGGAATAAAGGAGAGAAATGGAAGAAAAAATTGAGAAAAAATGGAAGAAAAAAGAAGGGAAAAGGGGGAGGATAAAAAGGATGGAAATGGAGGAAAAAGACGGAAAAAAAAAAGGAGAGAAAAGGGGACGAAGAAAGGACGAAAAGGGGAGGAAAAGGGGACGAAAGAGGAGGGGGAAAATGAAGGGAAAATGAGGAAAAAAGGGAGGAAATCGGGAGGAACTCGGCGCTGTTTTGTCTGGGCTGCGGAGGGGAGGGGACACCGGGGGGGGGGGGAGGGGACACCGGGGGGGGGGGGGGGGAGGGGACACCGAGGGACCCCCGGGCCGGGCGGGCCCCACGTGACGGCGGCGCCGGGGCCGATGGGCGCGGGCCGAGCCTTTTAACGGCGCTCCATGGCCGGGGCCGCGGCGGCCGCAGCAGCGCCGGAGCCCCGCTCGGGGCCGCTCTGCCCCGGCTCCGCCCGGTTCGCCCCGCTCGGGGCCGCTCTGCCCCGGCTCCGCCCGGTTCGCCCCGGTTCCCCCCGCTCCGCGGCTGCCGAACCCCATTTTGCCCCCGGTTTCCCCGGTTCACCCCGCTCCGCGGCTGCTGAACCCCATTTTGCCCCCGGTTTTCCCCCGCTCCGGGGCTGCCGAACGCCGTTTTGCCCCCGGTGTCCCCCGGTCCCTGCGCGCTCAGGGATCGCTGAACCCCCCTCTGCCCCCGCTTTCCCCCATTTCCCTCCCTTTGCCCCGGTTTTCCCCCATTTTTCCCGGTCTCCCCGACTCTCCCCCGGTTTCCCTCCGGTCCCTCCCGGTTCTTCCCGGTCCCCCCTGACCCCCTGATTTGGCCCGGTTCCCCCGTTTTTCCCCGGTTCCCTCCACTTCCCCCGCTGCCCCCGGCGTCGCCCCGGTCCCTCCTCTTCTCCTTTTCACCCCATTTTCGCTCCGTCCCCCGCGATCCTCCCGTTTTGCCCGCTGTTCCCCCATTCCTTCCTCTTCCCTCCGGTTCCCCCTGATCCCTCCGGTGTCCCCCCGGTGTCCCCCCGGTCCCTCCTCTTCTCCCCTTTACCCCGTTTTCTCCCCGATCCTCCCGTTTTCCCCGGTGTTTCCCCGATTTTTCCCCCACCCCGTTCCCCCTGATCTCCCCGGCGTCCCTCCCCGGTGTCCCCCCGTTCCTCCCGGTCCCTCTTCTTCCCCTTCTCGCCCCATTTCCCCCGGCATTTTCCCGGTCCCTCTTCTTCCCCTTCTCGCCCCATTTTCCCGCTTTCCCCCCGCCTTTCCCCCGATCCCTCCGTTCCCTCTTCTTCTCCCTTTCAGCCCATTTTCCCCCCGGTTCCCCGCGCCGTCCCCGCCGCTCCGGGGCCGGCCCCGCGGGCCATGGGCGAGCACAACCTGCTGAACCCCGGCTTCGTGGGGCCGCTGCTCAACATCCACACGGGCGACGCCTTCTACTTCCCCAACTTCCGCGCCGCCTCCGGGGCGCAGCTCCCGGCGCTGCCGTCGCTGCCGTACCCGCGCCGCGACAACTTCGCCTCGCTGCCCGCCTGGGCCGCGCCCGCGGAGCCGTGCGCGCCCTACGCGCAGCCCTACCTGGGCTTCGGCCGCGCCTGCGAGCTCGCCCGCCCCGACGACGCCAAGTGCTGCTATCGCGACAGCGGCGACGGCGGCAAGGGCCGCGAGGGCCGGGACGCGGCGCTGCTGCCGCTGGAGCCGCCGCCGAGCGCCGGGAGCGCCCCGAACGCCGGCGGCCATTTGGGGAACAACCTGGGGAGCCTGGGGAGCCCCGGAGCGGCGTTCGGCAAGTTCGAGTTCGGCGGCGCCGAGGGCGGCGCGCAGGACGCGCAGGGGTGCCCCGGGCTGGAGGCGGACCCGGCGGCGGCGCTGATCGGGGACGGAGGGAAGGGAGACCCGGCGGGGCTGCTCTCGCCGCTGGGAGCCGGAGGGAACGGTGAGAGAGCGGGAATTGGGGTGAATTTTGGGTTTTTTGGGGCTTTTTGGGTGGGTGTTGGAATGGGTGCCCCGGGCTGGAGGCGGACCCGGCGGCGGCGCTGATGGGGGACGGAGGGAAGGGAGACCCGGCCGGGCTGCTCTCGCCGCTGGGAGCCGGAGGGAACGGTGAGAAAATGCTTTTTGGGGTGAATTTGGGTTTTTTTGGGGTTTTTGGGGGGTTTTTTTGGTGCTTTCGGTTTGTTTTTGGTGGGGACTGGAAGGGTTTGTCCCCGGGAATGAAGGGGACGCGGCCGGGCTGCTGTCACTGCTCGGAGCCAGAGCGAACGGCGAGAGAACGGGAATTTGGGGATTTTGAGGGGTTTTGGTGTTATTTCGGGGTTTGGGGTTTTTCGGGGCTGAGTTTTGGGGGTTTTGGGGTTTTTTTTTTTGGTGGGTATTGGACTGCTTTGGGAAGGGGTTCCCCGGGAATGAAGGGGACCCGGCCGGGCTCTGTCACCGCTGGGCGCCAGAGGGAACGGTGAGACTGAGGGAATTGGGGTTTTTAGGGGTGTTTTTTGGGGTGAGTTTTGGGGATTTTGGGGCTTTTTTTGGTGGCCATTGCAAGAGTTGTCCCCGGGAATGAAGGGGACCCGGCCGGGCTGCTGTCACCGCTGGGCGCCAGTGGAACTGCTGAGAGAACGGGGTTGGGGTTTTGGGGTGGGTTTGGATTTTTTGGGGAGTTTTTGGGGGTGGGTTCGGGGTTCTTTGGGGTTCTTTAGGGTTTTGGGGTCAGTTTTGGGGATTTTGGGGCGTTTTTTTTGAGGGTATTGCAAGAGTTGTCCCCTTCATTGAGGGGATGCGCGGGGCGTGTGTCGCCGTTCAGCTCGGTCTAGAGCTGGTGAGACAGCGGGATTTGGGGTTGTTTTGGGGATTTTGGGGTTTTTGGGGTGGTTTTAGGGTTTTCATTTTCCTTTGGGAGATTTTTTGGGGTTTTTTGGGAGGATTCTGGAAGGGTTCTCCCCAGGAATGAAGGGAATGGAGCAGGGCGGGTGTCGCCGCTCAACTCGGGCTGAGCTGGTGAGAAAACGGTGGTTTGGGGATTTTTTGGGGTGGTTTTTGGGGTTTTGGCGTGGTTTTGGAGTTTCTTTGGGGTTTTGGGGTTTTTTTTTAGGGTTTATTTGGGGTTATTTTGGGGTTTCAGAGGATTTTCTTGGTGGGTTTTGGAAAGGCTTTCCCCGGGAATGACGGGGGTCTGGCGGGGCTGGTGTCGCCCATGAACGCGGGGAGAGGTGCTGAGAAAATGGGATTTTGGGGTTTTTTTGGGGTATTTTTTGGATATTTTTTGGTTTTTTGGAGGGTTTTGGGTTTTTTGAGGGGTTTTAGAGGGGATTTTTAGAGGGTTTTGGGAGAGGATCTGGCGGGGCTGGTGTCACCCCTGAGTACGGGGAGAGGTGCCGAGAAAATGGGGTTTGGGTTTATTTTGGGGCATTTTGGGGGTGCTGAGAGAATAGGAATGGGGTTTTGGGTGGGTTTTGGGATTTTTTAGAGCTTTGGGGTTTTTTTTGGAGGTTTTTTTTGGGGGGGGGGTTTTTAGACGTTTTTTGGGTGGGTGCTGGAAGGATTTTCCCCAGGGACGAGGGGGACACGTCGGGGTTTGCGTCACCCCCAACGGCGGGGACAGAACGGGAATTTTGAGGGATTTTGGGGTGGATTTGGGGTTTTTGGGGATTTTGAGAGGTTTTTGGGAGGTTTTGGGGTTTTTTTAGGGGATTTAGAGGGATTTTGGGGGAGTTTTGGGATAAAAGGACGGGCTCGGTTTGGGGTCACCCCTGAAGGTGGGGAGCGCTGGCGAGAGCCTGAGATTGGGGATTTTGGGGGTTTTTTTGGGGTTTTGGGGTTTTTTAGTTTTTTTTCTGGGTTTTTGGTGTTTTATTTTTGGTTTTATGAGGGATTTGGAAGGGATTTCTGAGAATTTGGGGTTTTCTGGGGTTGGTGTCACCCTGAGCACAGGGAACCTGAAAATGGGATTTGGGATTTTCTGGGGTTATTTTGGGGGGGTTTTAGGATTTTTTGATTTTTTTTTGGTGGGTGTTGGAAGGGATTTCCCTGGGGATGAAGGGGACGGAGCGGGGCTGATGGTAGAGCCCGGAAATTGGGTTTTTTGGGGGATTTTTTGGGTTTTTTTGGGTGGTTTGGGGGTTTTTTGGGGTGGTTTCGGGGTTTTTGGAAGGATCTTCTTAGGGTGTGTCCCTGGGAATAAAGGGGACACGGCGGGGTTGGGGTCACCCCGAATGGCGGCACCGCTCAGGTCATAAAAAAGGCGGGTTTGGGTTTTTATGGCATTTTTGGGATTTCGGGTTTTTTTTTGGGGTGTTTTGGGGTGGTTTTGGTGTTTTTGAGGGTTTTTTAAGGGGATATTGGGAGGATTTTGAGGATTTTTGTTCCATGAATAAAGGGGACAAAGCGGGGCTGGGGCTTTGCAGGGTGGTCAAGTTCTGAAAATTGGAATTTTGGGGCGTTCTTGGGTTGGTTTTTGAGGTGTTTTTTTTTTTATTATTATTATTTTTATTGATTTTCAAGGGGTTTTTGGCCGCTTTTGGGAGGAATTTGGGGTTTTGTGGGGTCGGGGTCGCCCCAAATGCACAGAGCGGGGTTCGGGTCCTAAAAAGGGGGAAATTTGGGTTTTTTGGGGGGGATTTAAAGGGTTTTCCCAGGGAATTTGGGGTTCGGAGGGGTTGGTGGCACCCCTGAACCCCAACAGGGATGGTTGGGGCCTGAAAAAAGCGGATTTGGGGTTTTTGGAGGGGGTTTTGGGGTTTTTGAGGGGTTTTGGGGTTTTGGAGGGGCTTGGGGCGTTTTGGGGGTGTTTTTGAGGAATTTCGGGGTTTTTTTTTTTGGTAGGGATTTTTTGGGGGGATTTGGAAGGGTTTGGGGATTTATGGTTTTTCTTTTTTTGGAGGGTTTTTTGAGGGATTTTTGGGGGTTTTTTTTTTGGGGGGGGTTTTTGGAGGGGATTTGGGGTTCGCTGGGGCTGCTGCCGCCCCTGGAGCCTGGAAATGGTGGCAAGGTCCTAAAACCCGAATTTTTTGGGGTTCATTTTCCCGGTTTTGGGAGAAATTCGGGGTTCGGCGGGGTCGGTGTCAGCCCTGAACCTTGGCAGCGGCGCGAAGGAGCAAAAAAGGAAAATTTGGGTTTTTTTGGGGTTTTCTGGAGGGGGTTTGGGGTATTTTAGAGGGATTTTGGGGTGTTTTAGAGAGGTTTTGGGGTGTTTTAGAGGGATTTTGGGGTGTTTTAGCGGGATTTTGGGGTGTTTTAGAGAGGTTTTGGGGTGTTTTAGAGGGATTTTGGGGTATTTTAAAGGGATTTTGGGGTGTTTTGGAGGCGTTTGGGATGGGGAATTTGGGGTTCGGCGGGGTTGGTTCCACCCTGAACCCCGACAGGGCTGGAATTGGGATTTTTTGGGGGATTTTGGGGTGTTTTGGGGTGAAATTTGGGGTTCCGGGCGCTGTGGGGTCAGGCCGCTAGGGGTAGCAGCGAAATCCCGAATGTTTGATGGGGTGCCGCCGCCGCTTTTAAGAGAAAAGCCGTAAAAAAGGAAATTTCCCATAAAAAACGCGGCCGGGGCGGCGGCGGCGGCCGGAGGGGCGGAAAAAAGGGAAAAAAACGGGAAAAAACGGGAAAATCCCCCCAAAAAAACAACATCGGGGAGAGAATTTGGGGTCACGGCGGAGGGGAAATGGGGAAAAATTGGGGAAAAATGAGATTTTGAAAGAAAAACCGACCCGGGGTTGGGGGCACGGGTGGGGAGGGGGAAAAGGGAAAAAAATAAAGAAATAATTAAAAAAAAAACCCCAAAATCAGAAGTCCCAAAGCTGGGATTTGGGGACAGTCCCCGATTTTGGGGTTTTTCTCCCCATTTTTGGGGGAATTCTGAATTTCCAGCGGCCCCGAAGCTTTGGGGACTGGGAAAAAGGGAAAAAGGGGAAAAAAAGTGGAATTTTGGAGAGAGACTTTGGGGGGGAAACGGGAAAAAAGAGGGTTTGGGGAGGATTTTAGCGGAAAAAAGGAAAATTGAACATTTCAGGGAGGTTTTTATGGAAAAGGGAGATTTTGGGGAGGTTTTTTAGGGGGAAAAGGGGAAAAGGGGCTTTTCGGGAAGGGTTTTTTTAGGGGAAAAAATTCCGGTCTTATTTTAGGGGAAAAAACAGAAATGGAGCATTTCAGGGAGGTTTTTTATGGAAAAGGGGAATTTTGGGAAGTTTTTTTTAGGGAAAAAAGGAAAATGGAGCATTTCGGGGAGGTTTTTATGGAAAGGAAACATTTCAGGGATGCTTTTTTCGCGGGAAAATGTGAATTGCAATAAGTTCTTTTAGAGAGAACAGGAACATTTCGGGGAAGTTTTTTAGCAGGAAAATGAACATTTCGGGAAGTTTTTTTTTTTTTTAGAGGGAAAATGAACATTTCGGGTAAGATTTTTAGAAGGAAAAAACCGAATATTAAGCATTTCAAGGATGCTTTTTTTAGCGTGAAAATGAACATTTCGGGAAGGTTTTTTTAGCGGCAAAATGAACATTTCAGGGAGCTTTTTTTCAGAGGGAAAAAATGACCATTTTGGGTAAGAACTTTAGAAGGAAAAATCGAATCTGAAGCATTTCAGGGACGCTTTTCTCGCGGCAAACCCTTACAGACCGTCACGGCGCCTCTTTTTTCCCCAAAAAACCGCTGAAAAAAATCGACATTTTCGGTGTGGAAAACCCATTTTTTTCGGGTAAAACCAATTTTTCGACGGGGAAAATCCCTTTTTTGACGAGGAAAACCCTTTTTTTTTTTTTTCGGGGAAAATTCCATTTTTTGACGGGGAAAACTCATTTTTTGACGGGGAAAATATTTTTTGTTTTTGGGGAAAACCCATTTTTTGGACGGGGAAGACCCATTTTTTGCCGGGGAAAACCCGTTTCTTTTCGGGGAAAATCCATTTTTTAACGCGGAAAATCCATTTTTGCCGGGGAAACCCCGGGTTTTTTCGGGGAAAATCCATTTATTAATGCGGAAAATCCATTTTTTTGCCGGGGAAAACCGTTTTTTTTTCGGGGAAGGCCGGTTTTTGCTGTGGAAAAAGCCGGGCTTTGGTGTTTCCCGCAGGCGCGCCGTGGTACCCGCTGCACACGCGGTCGCGCAAGAAGCGCAAGCCGTACTCGAAGCTGCAGCTGGCCGAGCTGGAGGGCGAGTTCCTGGTCAACGAGTTCATCACCCGCCAGCGCCGCCGCGAGCTCTCGGACCGCCTCAACCTCAGCGACCAGCAGGTCAAAATCTGGTTCCAGAACCGCCGCATGAAGAAGAAGAGGCTCCTCCTCCGCGAGCAGGCGCTCGGCTTCTTCTAGGCGCAAAAAACCCGGCGGAAAAAGCCCCAAGTTCGGCCGAGAAAAGGCCGAAATTCCGCCCGAATCGGGGTCGGGACGCGGAGGGGGAAAGGGGAAAATTGGAAAATTGAGGATTTGTCCCCCAAAAAACGACCCCGAGAGGACTCGGAGTGGTGAGGAGGAGCGCGGGGAGATGGAGATGGAAACGAGAATGAATTGTGAATGTCGAGAATGGAGAATTGGATGGAAACGAGAATGAATTGTGAATATCGGGAGTGCGGGAAATGGAGATGGAAATGAGAATGAATTGTGAATGTCGGAAATGGAGAACTGGATGGAAATGAGAATTAATTGTGAATATCGGGAATGGAGAATTGGGTGGAAATGGGAATGAATTGTGAACGTCGGGAATGGAGGAGAATTGGGTGGAAATGAGAATTAACTGTGAATATCGGGAATGGAGAATTGGGTGGAAACGAGAATGAATTGTGAATGTCGGGAGTGCGGGAAATGGAGATGGAAATGAGAATTGAGGAGGATTGGACGGAAAAGAGAATTAACTGTGAATATCGGGAACGGAGGAGAATTGGAAACGGAGATGGAAATGAGAATTAATTGTAAATACTGGGAAATGAGGAGGATGGGACGGAAACGAGAATTAACTGTAAATATCGGGAATGGAGGAAATGAGGAGAATGGGATGGAGATGGAAATGAGAATGAATTGTGAATATTGAGAAATGAGGAGAATGGGATGGAAATGGAGATGAGAATGAATTGTGAATATCGGGAACGGAGGAGAATTGGAAATGGAGATGGAAATGAGAATTAATTGTAAATACTGGGAAATTAGGAGAATTGGATGGAGATGGAGATGAGAATGAATTGTGAATATCGGGAAATGAGGAGAATTGGAAATGGAGATGGAGATGAGAATGAATTGTGAATATGGGGAATGGAGGAAATGAGGAGGAGGAGGAGGAGGAAGGGGAGGTTTTGGGGAGCAGGCCCGGCTCGGGGAGGCGCGCCCGGAATTCCCGGATTTCACCCCAAAATCCCGGCCCGGGATTAAGGGAAGGGTTTGGGGTGTAAAGGGGGGAAAAGCGGCGGAAATTCGGAAATTTCTGGGGGGAAATGGAGGAAAAAGGAGGCGGCGACAGAAGGAACCGGCGATAGGGCGGAAAATGGGAATTCAAAACTGGAATGAAGGAATTTGGGGGGAAAATGGAAAAATCCAGGTGGTGCCACAAAGACTCGGTGGTTTGGGTGGAAAATGGGAATTTTTTTTGGTACAAATGAAGGAAATTGGGGGGAAATGGAGCTGGAATCCTAAAGGATCTTTAATTTGGGTGGAAAATGGGAATTTTTTTTGTTGGGATGAAGGAATTTTGGGGGAAATGGGAAAGTCGAAGTGCGGTCATGAAGAAGCTTTAATTTAGGTGGAAAATGAGGTGTATTTTTTTTTTTTTTGGGTCAAAATGAAGGAAATTGGGGGGAAATGGGGAAAATCGAGGCGGTGCCCTGAAGAATCTTTAATTGGAGTGGAAAATGAGATTTAAATCCTGATTTAAATCCCGATTTTTTGAGCTTCTCGGGGAGCAGGAATGGGATTTTTCCCATTTTTTTCTCCTCAGTTTTGGTGGAATTTTCGCTCGAGGAACGTTCGGGATTTCCGGGATTTGGGGAAGGGAATTTTGCTGCGATTTTGGGGGGAAAGAAGGCGGGAAATTGGGGGAAAAAATCGGTAAAATGGGATTTTTCAGCGGAGGAGGAGGAATTTGGGGCAATTCCATGGAAAATCGGGATTTTCCCACCGCCCGTTCACGGTCACGGCCGCGCCACCTTTATGGGCGAATCCCGAAAAAAAAAAACAAACAAACCCGGGAAAATCCAAAAAACCCCGGGAAAATCCCCAAAAAACCCCGGGAAAACCCCAAAAAAAACCTTTTGGAAGGAGAATTTCCATTTTCCTGCCCCTTTTTTCCTCCTCCAGCGTCTCCTTCTCCTTTTTCCCTGTTTTCATCCATTTTTCCGATTTCCCCACTTTTTTTCCATTTTCCCCTCATTTTTCTCCCGATTTTTCCCAATTTTTCCCATTTTTCCCCTTTTTTTCCCCATTTCCCCCTCTCCGAGCCGCCTCGGGGCCGTGCAAGGAATCCCCGAGCGCCCCCAGATCCCCATTTTGGGGCCGTTTCGCGTGCAATGGGAAAATTCCATTTTCTGGGGGGGATTTTGGGGTTTTGGGGCTCCCCGAGGAGATTTTGGGGCCGTTTCGCGTCCTGGGGGCGCGGAAATCACCGGAAAAATCCAAATTTTGGTGAATTTCGGGTCCCGAACCCCTCCGGGAAGGGGAGGAGGGCGGGACCTCGGAAATTTGGGGGATTTACCCCAAAAATGCCAAAGGGAGCCGCGACCCTCGGGAAATGCAAATGAAATGAGAATGAAATGGAAATAAAGGGAGAATTGGACGGAAAACTGGAAAGAAAAGGAAAATCCAAGGGAAGAGTGAGAATGGAATGAGAATAAAGTGAAAAAGTGGAAATGAAATGGAAATGAAATGGAAATATGGAACTGAAATGGGAATGAAATGGAGTGAAAGGAAAATGAAATGGGAAAAAAAAAGGAAATTAAATGGAAAAATGAGAATGGAACGGCAAAAATGAGAATGGGGTGGAATACAGCGAATAAAATGAAATTTTAATGTGGATAAAGTGAAAATATGGAAGCGGAAGGAGAGCGAAATGGAAAAAGAAGGGAATGAATTGTAAAAAATAAAAATAAAATGTGAATAAAATGTGAATAAAGGAAATGGCGATTCCCGAGTCTCCCCCGCGGTATCGGCAGCGAAAATGCCCAAAAAATTCCCAAAAATTCCCAAAAAATGCCCCAAAATCGGGAACTTTTGCCCCATCCCGGCGTTAATGAATGCCGGCATTAATTAATGAGCGCGGTCCGTGCACAAAACTGCGGCTGCGGCAATTAACGGCGGTAATTAATGAGGGGTTCATTAATGAATGAATGCGCCGAGGGGAAGAAAGAATAAAGGAACGCAGCCCAAAGCCGCGCCGGGACCCTGTAATTTATTTTATTTTATTTTATTTTATTTTATTTTATTTTATTTTATTTTATTTTATTTTATTTTATTTTATTTTATTTTTAGTTTTGTACTTTTTTTAATATTTATTTTTTAAATTTTGAAGTTTTTAAAAATAATATTTCTATTTCTATTTTTGCTTTATTGCTAAATTATTACTTCTTTTCTTTGTTATAATTATTGTTGTTATTATTGTTATTAGCGATTAAAATGAAAAATCGCCCCTGAAACTCATCAAAAACGAGAGAAAAATCAAAATATTCGCGGGGGTTTTTTTACTTTCTAAGGGTGACAATAATTTTAAAAGGCGACGAAGTTAAATGTGCCGAGAAATTCAAAATATCGAGAGGAAAAAATGGGGGAAAATCCCCGGAAAACAGAAATTCTGGGAGATATAAATCTGGAATTCGGATTTTTTTTGGAGAAGCCTGAACGAGGGGCTGCTCTGGGGAATTTGGGATCCTTTTTCCAGCCTGAAAACTCATCCAAAATTGGGAATAATTGGAATTTTCAGAGCCTCAATTCCAGCGAGAAACCCGGCGAAGAAACGGCGAAAATGCTGGAAAAAAAACGGGGAAAAAATCGGGAAAAAATCAGGGAAAAAAATTCAGGATTAAAAAATGGCTTTTTTCATTTGCTGGCTGGGCCCGGAGGAGCCGCGGGGGTTTTAATTAACGAGAATTAATTAATGAGCGAATCGGGGCATGAATGGAGGAGCCTCGTTGAGGGGAGATGGATGAAGGCCGCGGGAACCAGGCCGGGAATGGGGAGAAAACCCCCAAATTAAAGAGAAAAAGAGAAAAACCCGAAATAAAAAAGGAAAACCCGAAATAAAAGAAGAAAACCCGAAAAAAAAAAAAAAAAAAAAAAAAAAAAAAACACCTCCAAATAATTTTTGGCTTTTTTTTATTCCCTTCCCCCCCTTTTTAATTCGCCTTTTTCTCCCTTTATTTTTTTCCTTTTCCCCCCTTTTTTATTCCCATTTTTTCCCCTCCCCATCCCCCCCTTTTCCCCTTGAATTCCCGCTCCTTTTTTCCCCATTTCCCCTTTTTTCCCCATTTCCCCTTTTCCCCTTTTCCCCTTTTCCCCTTTTCCCCTTTTCCCCATTTCCCCTTTTTCCTCTTTTTCCCCATTTACCCTTTTTCCCCTTTTTCCCCATTTCCCCATTTCCCCATTTCCCCTTTTTCCCCATTTCCCCTTTTTTCCCCTTTTCCCCCTTTTTCCCCTTTTCCCCCTTTTTCCCCTTTTTCGCCTTTTTCCCCTTTTTCCCCTTTTTCCCCTTTTTCCCCTTTTTTTCCCCTTTTTCCCCTTTTTCCCCATTTCCCCCTTTTTCCCTTTTCCCCATTTCCCCTTTTTCCCCCTTTTTCCCCTTTTTCCCCTTTTTCCCCTTTTTCCCCTTTTTCCCCTTTTTCCCCATTTTCCCTTTTCCCCATTTCTCCCTCCCGAAGGGCTCGAGGCCTTTTGGGCTCTTTCGAATCCATTTTGGGCCTTTTTGGACCTTGAACCCATTTTTAGAGTCCTGTAGCACCTTCGAGCCATTTTGGGGATTTTTTTTTTGACCTTGAATCCATTTTTGGGATTTTTTTTTTGACCTTCAATCCATTTTTGAGGACTTTCATGACCTTGAATCCATTTTTGGGATTTTTTTTTGACCTTGAATCCATTTTTGGGGATTTTTTTTTTGACCTTGAATCCATTTTTGGGAATTTTTTTTTGACCTTGAATCCATTTTTGAGGACTTTTATGACCTTGGATCCATTTTTGGGATTTTTTAGCACCTTGGATCTTTTTTTGGGATTTTTTTTTTTTTTTTGACCTTGGATCCATTTTTGAGGACTTTCATGACCTTGGGTCAATTTTTAGGGTTTTTATGGACCTCGGATCCCTTTTTGGGGTCCTACCCCGAAATTTCCCCCTCAAGTCCTCCCTTCCCTCCTTTGCCCCCCTAAACCCCAAATTCCAAACCCCAAAATTCCAAAAAACCCCAAACCCCCAAAAACCCAAAATTCCCAAACCCCCCAAATCCCCAAACCCCAAAATCTCAACCCCCAAGCCCCAAAAATCCCAAACCCCAAAAATCCCAAAAATCCCAAAACCCCAAAAATTCCAAACCCCGAATCCCGAAACCCAAACCTCAAAAACCCAAATCCCCAAACCACAAAAATCCCCAAACCCCAAAAATCCCAAACCCCCAAATCCCAAACCCCAAAAATCCCAAACCCCAAAAAACCCCAAAACCCCAAAAACTCCAAATCCCCAAATCCCCAAAAGCCCCAAAAACTCCAAACCCCAAACCCCAAAAACTCCAAACCCCCCAAAACCCCAAAAACCCCCAAACCCCCCCAAATTCCGCTTTTCCAGGCCCATCCCCTGCCCGCTTTTATTGGGGTTTTATTGGGATTTTATTGGGATTTTATTGGGATTTTATTGGGATTTCTGCCCCTTTTGGGCTTTTTACGATTTCCCTTTATGGGGCGCGGCTGAGACAAAGCAGCCGCTCCTCCCCGGCCCCGCCGTTTCCTCCTCGAAACCCCAAAATTCCCCTTTTTCCCCCCATTTTCCCACCCCAAATCCCCCGGTCCCGACCCCAAAACGGAACCAAATCCTAAAATGGCGGTTTTGGGTTTTTTTCCCCTTTATTGAAGCAGCAAAAATCCCCATTTTCCCGGCGGGGCTTTCTTCTTGTCGTGGGGGTTTTTTTTAAGGGGAAAATCGGAATTTTTAGGGCGAAGCAAAGGAGAATCGGGGGGGAAAACGCGGGAAAGGCCAAAAGGCGGCGGAAAAACCCCAAAAGGGAATTTTCCACAAATCCTCTTGCCCCGACCCCAGCCCGCCGGAAATTCCCGTTTTTGAGGCATTTTTAGGGGGGTTTCGCTGCATTTTGGGGCCGCGCCGGGGATTTTGGGGTTTTTCCAAAGCCCGGGTGTATCAATGGGATTTGGGGGATTTGGGGGGATTTGGGGGATTTGGGGGGATTTGGGCACATTTGGGGGATTTGGGGGATTTGGGCACATTTGGGGGATTTGGGCACATTTGGGGGATTTGGGGGGATTTGGGGGGGTTTGGGGGGTTTGGGGGATTTGGGGGATTTGGGGGATTTGGGGGATTTGGGGGGGTTTGGGGGGTTTGGGGGATTTGGGGGATTTGGGGGGATTTGGGCACATTTGGGGGATTTGGGCACATTTGGGGGATTTGGGGGGATTTGGGGGGTTTGGGGGGGTTTGGGGGGTTTGGGGGATTTGGGAAATTTGGGGGATTTGGGGGGTTTGGGAGGATTTTGGGGGATTTGGGCACATTTGGGGGATTTGGGGGGTTTGGGGGGATTTGGGCACATTTGGGGGATTTGGGGGATTTGGGGTATTTCGGGATTTGGGGGGATTTGGGGGGATTTTTGGGATTTTTGGGCTTTGGGCGCCTTTTCTGCCGCGTTCCGCGGCGTTTCCGCTCTCGCCCGGCCGGGCGGGCAAAGTGAAGGTCAAGTTAAGCTCGGCCCAAGCGGCGCCCGCTCCCTTTTGTCCCATTTTTTCCCCTTTTTTCCCCTTTTCCCCCCATTTTTCCCATTTCCCCACCCTTAATTTTTAATAAAACCCCAATTCCGCCCCCCCCTTTGCACCCCCAAATCCGCAGGTTCGATTTTTGAGAAGATTTTCCCCCAAAAATTCCGATTTTTTTCACCCTCCACGAGGCATTAAATCTTTTATTTTTCCCTCCTTTTTCCCCCGATTTTCGCCCTTTTCCTCCATTTTCGGGAAGATTTTTCCTCTTTTATTTTTGTCCTCCACGAGGCTTAAAATCAATTTTTTTCCTTCTTTCCCCCCATTTTTTTCCTTTCCCCCCTTTTCCCCCATTTTCCCCCATTATTTTCCCCCATTATTTCCCTTTTTCCCCCATTATTTCCCTTTTTTTCCCCATTTTTTCTCCTTTTTTCCCCCATTTTTCCCCTTTTTCCCCATTTTTTCTCCCGTTTTCGCCGCCGAGGGGATGAAAACGCGGCAGGAAAATCCCAATTAAGGTCAAAAACCCGAAAACGGCGAAATTCGCTCGGTAAGAGAGGGAACGAAAGGGGGGCAGGGAGGAAAATGGGAATTTTTCCTTAAAAAGTCCCGGGAAAAAGAAAATTCTAAAACAATTTGGGATTTGGGGGTGTTTGGGATCTTTGGGGGTGGGAGGGAATGGAAAAATCGGAATTTGAAGCGGATTTCGGGGGATTTCAAGGGATTTTTGGGAGATTTTTGGCTCCGGGAAAAGCGGGAAAAGCGTTTGGGTCAAATAAAGAAAATCCGGGGGAAACAAAAAGGGAAAAAATCCCCCAAATTCTCCCCAAATCCTCCTCATTCCCCTCCCTTTTCCCCGGAGCTGGTTCCACCCCAAAACCCGGAAAATGGAATTAAAATAAATAAAAATTTAAAATAAATAAAAATTTAAAATAAATACGGGGTGGGGGGAGCGAAAATCGCCAAGAATGGAAATGAAATTCCCCAAACGCCCCAAAAACGAAGGCTCGGGAGGGAATTTGGGGGATTTTGCCCCAAATTTGACCCCAAATTTCGCTCCCAGGGTGGGGCCGGAGCCCGAGAATGAACAACGGGAAAATTCCAATTCTGGGGGATTTTTGTTCAATATTTTGGGGCTTTTTTTGTTTTTTTGGAGGGATTTTTTCCCCCCTCTTTGTTTGGATCTCTTTTCTCTTTATTTGGATTTTTTATCCTCTTTTTTTTTTTTTTTTTCGGATTTTTTTCCTTTGTTTCCCTTCTCGCCCCTCCCCGAGCACCAAAAAATGGGAAAATTTCCAATTTCCCTCCCAAAAAACCCCAATTATTCCCCGATTTCACCCCCAGATTGCCTCAAAAACCCCCAAAATTTTGAGTTTTGCGGGGAATGAAGAAATTTCGGAGCCATTTCCGGCCCCGAGCCCGGGATTTGGGGGGAAAAGTGCGAATTTTATTGGGAACTCCTGGCGACCCAGCGGGGACGGGAAAATGAGAATTTGCCGCTTTTTTGACCCAAAATTTATCCCCTGAGAGGTGGAAAAAAAGAAACCCGCGAAGGGTTTCATAAATGGGAACCCCGAATCGCGGGAGTTTATCCCAAATAAAACCCCAAAATCGGGGAAAAAAAAACCAAAACAACGAAATGAAAAACCCCAAAAACGGAAGGAAAAATAATCAAAAAATAGAAAAATAAAAAATGGATTCCTTGGGAATGAATCCCCGAGGATTTTAGGGATGAAAAATGCCCAAAAAAATCCCAAATTTAATTCCCAAATCTTCATTTTGGGGCCGTTCCTCCCTGAACTGGGGTCTCGGGTTAAAAAAATCGCATTTTTTCCACCCCAAAATTCCGATTTTTTCCACATTTTTACCCCCCTAAATTCCCGGTTTTTTTGGTGTTTTTTTCCCCAATTTTGGCGGCGCTGCCGAAGCTTTGCCGAGGAACGGCGGGAAAATAAAAGAAAATCGGAAATCCCGAGGTTTCGAGTGGTTTTTTGGGTTTTTTTTGGGTTTTTTGGGGGGTTTTTGGGGTTTTTGGGGTTTATTTCGGGGTGAAAAGCGGCGGGATTGCGCTCGGGCTTTGTTCCCTTCCCGACCCAAAGTTTGGGAATTTCACCCCAATTTCCCCCAAATTTCGCCCCTCGGAGCGGGGCTGGGGGGCAAAAATGGGAACGGGAGGGAAAATGGGGGGGAAAATGGGAAAAAATGGTGAAAAATGGGAATAAATGGGGGGAAATAATGAAAGAAATGGAAATAAAGGGTGGAAAAGCGGGAAGAAATGGCGGAAAATGAGAATAAATGGAGAAAAATGGAAATAAAGGCTGAAAAATGGAAATAAAGGCTGAAAAATGAGAATTATTTCTTCCAATTTTTGTGATTTATTTTTATTTTTAAATTATATTTTGCCTTCGTGATTTATTCCATTCTCTGATCATTGATTCCTCTCCTAATTATTTTATTTCTTTTTTTATTGTTTGTTTCACTTTGGCGTTGTTCCTTCCTTTCCTTCGTTATTTATTTCATTTAAAAAATTCTTTATTTCATTCTTTTATTGTTTATTTCCATTTTTAAAATTCTCTGTTTCCTTTTCTCGTGATTTCATTTTTATTTCATTTATTTCCTTTTCTCGTTATTTATTTCATTTTCCATTGCCTTTATCACTCCTTTTGTATTATTTCCACTTTTTGGGTGGTTTTTAAGCCCCTACTTTTTAATATTTTTTACCTTTTAAACTTCTTTAAACACATTTTTTAAATTTTTAGCCCTTTCAACTGTTTTAAATCCATTTAAAATATATTTCCCCTTTAAACTCCCTTAAATCCAATATTTATTTTTGTTTCCTTTTTAAACTCTTAAAAACCATTTAAGATATATTTTTTTGCCCTTTAAACTCCCTTAAATCCCATTTTAACTTTTTTTTTCCTTTTAAACACCCTTAAATGTATATTTTTTTATAATTTTTTGCCTTTTAAACACCTTTAAATCCCATTTTTAATATTATTTTTCCCTTTAAACGCCCTCAAATCCGATTTTTAAAATTACTTTTGCCTCAAACTCCCTCAAATCCCATTTTTGTATGGTTTTTCCCTTTCAACACCTTTAAATCCCATTTTTAAATATGATTTTTCCCTTTAAACACCGTTAAATCCCATTTTAAAATATTGTATTTCCTTTAAACACCCTCAAATCCCAATTTTGAACATTATTTTCCCCTTTAAACTCCCTTAAATCCCATTTTAAAATATTATATTTCCTTTAAACACCCTTAAATCCCAATTTTTAACATTATTTTTCCCTTTAAACTCCCTCAAATCCCATTTTTTAACCACTTTTTCCCCTTTTCTGCCCAGCTCCCACCCCGAACAAAGAATCCTTTCTGCACCACTGCCAAAAATCCCCCTGCGGCCGAATTTGGGCCGAAAAACCCAAATATTATTGAGAAAAAAAAAGAGGGAAATGGAGAAAACAAAGAAGATTTCTTGGGAAAAGTTCAAGTCCAGGCTGAGCCCGCGGCCAAAGAAAACTCGGATTTTCCTGGGCCGATTCCCGGGGGTTTTTAGGAAGGGAAAAAGCCCCGAAAATTCCGAATTTTGGGGCTTTTTTTGGGGGGGGGGCTAAAATCGCTTTTAAAGGGCGGGGACCGTTCGCGGTTTCTGGGGAAAAACGGGGCCGGAATTTGGGGATTTTGGGGTTTTCTGAGGGGATTTTGGGGGTGTGGGGATGGGGGAAATGGGAAATTGGCTTTAATTTGGGTGCAAAGCAGGGGAAAATGGGAATTTTCTTGGATTTTGGGTGGAAAAGGGGGGGGGGAAAGGGAATCTTGCGTTAATTTGGGGTAGGGAAATGGGAAATTTGCATTGATTTCGGGTAGGAAAATGGGAATTTTACATTAATTTGTGGTGGGCGAAGCACCCGGTGGAGGGAATGGAGAAAAATGGGAAATTCCCATTAATTTTGGGAGGGAAAAGGACGGGGGGGAAAAAAGGGAATTTTCTGCTCATTTTGAGTGGGAAAAGGGGGGGGAAATGGGGAATTTTGTGGTGGGGAGCAGCCCCCGATTGTGAAAATGGGAGAAAATGGGGGGGAAAATGGGGGAAAATGGGGGTGAAAAATGGGGGCGGAAATGGGGGTGAAAAATGGAAAAAAAAAGGGGAAAATGGGGGGGAATAGGGGGGAATGGGGGAAAAATGGGGGGAAAAAAGGGGAAAATGGGGGGAGAATGGGGGGGAGAATGGGGGGGAAATGGGGGGGGGGGAATGGGGTGAAAAATGGGGGAAAAATGGGGGGAAATGGGGGGGGAAAATGGGGGGGAAAGGGGGGGGAATGGGGGGAAAAAAAGGGGAAAAAAAGGGGAAAATGGAGGGGGAAATGACGGGAAAATGGGGGGGGGGGGAAATGGGGGTGAAAAATGGGGTGAGAAAATGGAATTTCCACCTTTAATCGTGCCAAAAGCTCCAAGACCCCGCGGCTCCTCCTTTCCCATCCCTGCGGCTCCAAAAACCAGAAAACCACAGATTCCCAATTTCGGAGGGTTTCATTTTATTCCCTCTGCGTTTCCCAGCCCCGATCGGGTTTTGGCCGCTCTGCCCCGTCCCCGCCGCTGCCTCCCCTTTATCCGCTCCGAGGCCGCGATCTCGGCCGGGGCTGCCGGGCCCGGAGCGCTTCGGCTTCCGGCGCTTTTGGCTTTTTCCGCTCCGCGGGGCTCTCGGGGCTCTGCCCGCGGCCACCGAGCCCGGCCCGGCCCGGGCGGCCCCGCGGTCACGTCCGGTGTCAAATTCAAGGGCTGGGCCCGGGCGGCCAAAGCCCGCCCCGAGCGCGGCCCCGAGCGCGGCCCCGAGCGGCCGAGCCGGCAGCAAGGGCGGGCCGGCAGCGCCAAAGCCGCCTGGGAACCCCGGAGAGTCCCCCTTGTGCACCCCAAAATCTGCTTTTAAGCCTCCCAAAAAACCCCCATTTTACACCCCAAAATCTGCTTTTAAACCTCCCAAAAAATCCCCATTTTACACCTCAAAATCTGCTTTTAAACCTCCCAAAAAACCCCCATTTTACACCCCAAAATCTGCTTTTAAACCTCCCAAAAAATCCCCTTTGTGCACCCCAAAATCTGCTTTTAAACCTCCCAAAAAATCCCCTTTGTGCACCCCAAAATCTGCTTTTAAACCTCCCAAAAAATCACCCTTGTGCACCCCAAAATCTGCTTTTAAACCTCCCAAAAAATCACCCTTGTGCACCCCAAAATCTGCTTTTAAACCTCCCAAAAAATCCCCTTTGTGCACCCCAAAATCTGCTTTTAAACCTCCCAAAAAACCCCCATTTTACACCCCAAAATCTGCTTTTAAACCTCCCAAAAAAATCCCCATTTTACACCCCAAAATCTGCTTTTAAACCTCCCAAAAAATCCCCTTTGTGCACCCCAAAATCTGCTTTTAAACCTCCCAAAAAATCCCCATTTTACACCCCAAAATCTGCTTTTAAACCTCCCAAAAAATCCCCATTTTACACCCCAAAATCTGCTTTTAAACCTCCCAAAAAATCCCCTTTGTGCACCCCCAAAATCTGCTTTTAAACCTCCCAAAAAATCCCCATTTTACACCCCACAATCTGCTTTTAAACCTCCCAAAAAAATCCCCATTTTACACCCCAAAATCTGCTTTTAAACCTCCCAAAAAATCGCCATTTTACACCCCAAAATCTGCTTTTAAACCTCCCAAAAAATCCCCATTTTACACCCCAAAATCTGCTTTTAAACCTCCCAAAAAAATCCCCATTTTACACCCCAAAATCTGCTTTTAAACCTCCCAAAAAATCCCCTTTGTGCACCCCAAAATCTGCTTTTTAAACCTCCCAAAAAATCTCCCATTTTACACCTCAAAATCTGCTTTTAAACCTCCCAAAAAATCCCCTTTGTGCACCCCAAAATCTGCTTTTAAACCTCCCAAAAAACCCCCTTTGTGCACCCCAAAATCTGCTTTTAAACATCCCAAAAAAATCCCCCTTGTGCACCCCAAAATCTGCTTTTAAAACCTCCCAAAAAATCCCCATTTTACACCCCAAAATCGGCTTTTAAACCTCCCAAAAAATCCCCATTTTACACCCCAAAATCTGCTTTTAAACCTCCCAAAAAATCCCCATTTTACACCCCAAAATCTGCTTTTAAACCTCCCAAAAAATCCCCATTTTACACCCCAAAATCTGCCTTTTAAACCTCCCAAAAAAATCCCCATTTTACACCCCACAATCTGCTTTTAAACCTCCCAAAAAAAATCCCATTTTACACCCCCAAAATCTGCTTTTAAACCTCCCAAAAAAATCCCCATTTTACACCCCAAAATCTGCTTTTAAACCTCCCAAAAAATCCCCATTTTACACCCCAAAATCTGCTTTTAAACCTCCCCAAAAAAATCCCCATTTTACACACCCAAAATCTGCTTTTTAAACCTCCCAAAAAATCCCCTTTGTGCACCCCAAAATCTGCTTTTAAACCTCCCAAAAAATCCCCTTTGTGCACCCCAAAATCTGCTTTTTAAAACCTCCCAAAAAATCCCCATTTTACACCCCAAAATCTGCTTTTAAACCTCCCAAAAAAATCCCCCATTTTACACCCCACAATCTGCTTTTAAACCTCCCAAAAAAATCCCCATTTTACACCCCAAAATCTGCTTTTAAACCTCCCAAAAAATCCCCATTTTACACCCCAAAATCTGCTTTTAAACCTCCCAAAAAATCCCCATTTTACACCCCAAAATCTGCTTTTAAAACCTCCCAAAAAAATCCCCATTTTACACCCCAAAATCTGCTTTTAAACCTCCCAAAAAATCCCCTTTGTGCACCCCAAAATCTGCTTTTAAACCTCCCAAAAAATCCCCATTTTACACCTCAAAATCTGCTTTTAAACCTCCCAAAAAATCCCCTTTGTGCACCCCAAAATCTGCTTTTAAACCTCCCCAAAAAATCCCCTTTGTGCACCCCAAAATCTGCTTTTAAACCTCCCAAAAAAATCCCCATTTTACACCCCCAAAATCTGCTTTTAAACCTCCCAAAAAAATCCCCATTTTACACCCCAAAATCTGCTTTTAAACCTCCCAAAAAATCCCCATTTTACACCCCAAAACCCGCCTTTTAAACCCCGAAAAATCCCTTTTTACACCCCAAAATCTGCATTTAAACCTCCCAAAAAAATTCCTTTTTTTCCCCCCAAAACCTGCATTTAAACTCCCCAAAAAATCCCTTTTTACACCCCAAAAGCTGCATTAAAAAACCCCATTTTACACCCCAAAACCTGCATTTAAACCTCCCCAAAATAAATCCCTTTTCCCACCCCAAAACCCAGCTTTAAAATCCCAAATCCCCGCCCCTAAACCCAGTTTTGCCTTTAAAGCCCTGAACTTGGCTTTGAACCTCAAAATTCCCCTTTTAGGCCTTAAAACCCCCAAATCCTCCTGTAAAATCCCACTTTGGCCTTCCAAACCCTAAATCGGCCTTGAAATCCCAAAAAAAACCTTTCACACCCCAAAACCGGCCCCCGAAAACCTCCCACAGCCGCCGTTGAGACCCAAAATTGCATTGAGAATCCGCGAGTCGCCTTTTCACTCCCCAAAACGCGGCTTGAGAACCTCAAAACCCATTTTTACACCCCAAAATCCGGTTCGAAACCCCAAAAACCCATTTTAACACCCCAAAATCCTCCTTCAAACCCCAAAAACCCATTTTTACACCCCAAAATCCGGTTCGAAACCCCAAAACCCATTTTAACCCCAAAACCCGCCTTCAAACCCCTAAACCCATTTTAACACCCCAAAATCCAGTTGGAAACCCCAAAACCCCATTTTAACACCCCAAAATCCAGTTCGAAACCCCAAAACCCATTTTAACACCCCAAAACCCGCCTTCAAACCCCTAAACCCATTTTTACACCCCAAAATCCAGCTTCGAAACCCCAAAAACCCATTTTAACACCCCAAAATCCAGTTCGAAACCATTTTAACACCCCAAAATCCAGTTGGGAAC